>NW_017256957.1:307831-332381 GCF_001594055.1 Mycetomoellerius zeteki | reverse complement strand
AGCATATGTCTATAGGACTTTTTTTCTTAGTTTTTTACTCCTCTACACGCTCCCGAAGTTTTGCGATTTAATTTGGAAACACCCTGTATATATATATTCATAATTTTTTACAACGCAAAAATTAAATATATAAATTATTTATTTACGTTTATATATTTACATATAAACTTATATATGAAGGATAGACCATTTTAATCAATATACGCAAATATCTTGAAAAGGAGAAGTTTTTTTCAAAAAATATTTCGGACAAAAGTTTTATGGTTTCAAGAGGGAAGGAGATGGTGATCTTGCATGAGTATGAGATTTCTGGTTTTATTGTTTAAGAATTATATCGCTAGAATTATATTGCTATAGAATTGAGAGGAATTTAGAAGAATTCGTATTATCAAAGTATCGCTGAAGATAATTCAAAGTGTAGGTTCGTAACTCAGGAAGATCTCAAGCAAAAAAGGTTTGTAAGACCAGTGTTTCGGAAACGTCTTGACACCAGCTTTAAGAATATGTAATAGAAAATAGGAGTTTCCATTTAAGATTTCAAAGTTGACCTTCACGGTGTCCTTCAAGATCACATGAAAGTCATTTCGATATAACCATATAATAGACCACTTGATATACTAAAACTTTTATATTGAACATTTTCTTCCATAATCATTATTTTCCAAGATATTTGACCGTTACGGAACTTTCTCCCATCACTATATACACACACATACATATATTGCATATATTGCATTATATGAATACAACTTATGTCATATTATACATGATATATAAAAAAGAAGACGTTTACGTTGCAGTAATATATTATTGATATATTAATATAAAAATGACAGTTCAAAGTTGCTGACAGAGATGTGCCAGTACATTATATATCTGCCTGTATAAATAATATTACATGTAACATTCTTGACACTTGTGTAATTTTATATCTATATCTAAGTTACATGCTGTGGTTTGATGGATTATTAATAAATACAGTGACATTATTTTATAACGGTCTTCAATGGTTTATAATATGTACATTAATTTGTTATATTGGAAAACCATATAAAATATACAGGTATACTAATCTTATGACGTACCATCTCCTTAGTCTATAATGAAGTCTCCTTGGTATCTTGTAACTCATTATGTGGATAATATAATATAATATCAGGTGATACATCGTACCCTCGGGTACTATAAACGCCAATTAGGATACAACATCAGATTTCTTGCTTATATCACTTCGACACAAATGTGTCTTTACATTTCTTCTTCCGTTGCTCATTTTGTAGGGATAGTGACTTTTTTCAAGGATAGGAACAAGTATCCATGTCATTATTGGAAATTGTATAGGCTGGTGTATTTCATTCATCATATGATGTCCTTTTTTTCATATATTGCTAGCATTATCTCTATAAATTTGGAAATTGAATATCTCTCGTATTCGATCTATCTTGTTTAAATGGACGATGAATAGTAAAGAAATCTTGTGACATCATCATTACGAAATAAAAAAATTATTAAAATATTACTTCTTTGTTTTGTGTGTGTGTGTGTGTGTGTGTGTGTGTGTGTGTGATTTTCTTTTTATTTTATTTAAAATTTTAACAAATATCAAATTTTCCTTCTAGTTTTTTATTTCATTTGTACAGTGATATTAAATGTACTATTAAAAAATTTTATCGATAGGAAAAGTGAGAAGCATTCTTTAACAATTTTATAATAACATATTTCATGAAGAGAAAATGCTTTTGGAAAATATTGCTCTTTGATATCTTTTTAATGTCAAGATTTTTATTTCCGGGATTACAATTGTAATTCTGACATTGAGTGTATTATTTTAAGATTGTTAATAAAATTATATAATGTTTTATGTACAATTTACAACGTCAAAAAGAATTGAGCTAAAAGCTTTAATTTAGTTCAATTCTTTGACGCTGTGAATAATGTTAAGAATATTTATTTCTAAGAGAGAATTTCTATTAGAGAAAAAAATATGGGTATCATGAATATATACCTCATATATACATATATGTAGATACCTCCAAGCGTGTTCTCTAATAACTTTTCAACACTTGTAGTCTGAAATTAAATTGTTCTTAAGTAAATATTGCAAGTTCCCATTGATGCAAAGGCGTTTATGGTTACGTGATCAAAGTCACGTGTTCTGAATAATGGATATTGTCGAAAGCAACTATTTCATTATACTTCCCGTACGTGGTTCAAGCGACAACTTCGCAATTGTGTAACTCTTGTGTTGTGAACTTTCTGAAATTCAGAAACTTGTAACGAGAAAGGCGAATATTTGATGATGAATTTTTACTAAAATTGCATCGATGTTGCATACATAAAAGAGAAGTGCATCATATTCTTGTAATTTTGCAAGAAAACATAAAGATATGAAATTAGATCATAAAGATCTGTCATTAAAATACTGTTAATACCGAGGTTAATAATAATTAATTGCTAAATTATTTAAAAACATTTCTGAATCAAGTTTTAGAAAGTAGATGAATAAATTTGTTTTTTATTTACACCGTAATAATATTGATTTTAGTAAAATTTTAATTTTTAAATTATTTAATAAGGTACATAAAGATTTGATATTTAAAAAGATACACGAAGATCTTTATATTAAAAACTGTGCAAAATATTACGTCTTTTTAAAATTTCGTTTGAATGAGAAATGGAGAAAGACTGCACATAATCCTTTTACACTCATTGTCAGTATAACTCTCAGCTTTAAATAGATATATTTAATTTGATTTATGAATAATGTTCGTTGATTTTCACAATTATTTCTGTCGGAAACTCAAGCAAACAAGACGGTTTATATCAAGTAAACAAATTTTATTAAATTTGTATTCAGCACTAAATCTAATGAATGGACAAATTACAGTGATTTATAAAATTGCATATTAAAGACGAGCAGATTGAACTAATTACTCCTTTGTTACACGAGAAGACACATCTGTTGATCTATATTTTTTCCCTTATCTACAAGCCGTTATATTGACGTGAATAGTTTGTAAATAGTCACAAAGTCTATATATGTGTTTAAAATTTTTTATTATAATATTTGTAATTCTGATTATAACAGAAAAATTTACAAGAGACGAATTCATTACTCAATTTTATATTATTTTATGTTATATTTAAAATAAGCAAAAGCGATTTGGCAAAATAGGCCCCAAAATTGACACAATAGGCAGTAATTTTACTTTTTAGAGCTTTTTTTTTACAGGATCCATCTGTACAAAATATTTACAAAGAAATATGTATAACATTCCCTAGAATTTTCACTATACAATTTTTTTGTTGATTTTTGTGTATGCATACTTGGATACGTTCAGATTCCTATCTAACTGCTCCCTAGATATCATTGTTTAACATTCGGTGAGCAACAAGGATAAAATGACACCTGCATGGCATCACAGTCCTTTTTGCTGTTTTGCGAGACGCAAATTTAACGAGCAATTTATCTTTTTGAGGGTTTTTTCCATAAATACACGATTGCCTTCATATCCGATAGGACTATTTGAAATTATAATGTAACATTACAAAGATTAAGTCAGCTTGATAATACTTTGAAGGCTTCCACGGATATTCTTCAGAGATGCCAAAAGGTATCAGTGCGCTTCTCATCCTGATGAAGTGAACGGCAAGGTTCACGAAACGTTAGCATTGGATCACGACATACACAGCGAACCTGTAAATCCTTTGGCATCATTAAGGCCCGTCTACAATACAGTAGTAAGCTTGGTTTAAGAAGTAAGAGTAAGAAATAAAATTAATTTATTTCACTTACTCCTACATCTATACCTATTCTAAACTCTTACACATCTATTCTTACTTCTTAAACCAAGCTTACTACGTGTATTGTAGATGGACCTATAAGCGTAAGCGCGAAATAAATTAATTTTATTTCTTACTCTCACTTCTTAAATCAAACTTACTACGTGTATTGTAGATGGGTCTTTAAGTTAGCTTGTGGTCTGTCTTACAGATAGATGTACCGATTTACGCTGTGTGTACTTGTGTGTGTGTACCGATTTTATATTTAAAACTGTATTATGGAAAAATAAGAAAGAAAAAAATTGATTTAGGAAACTACGATCATATAAAACAATGTAATATTATCAATAATACAGTCATTATTATTTAAATTACGCAATTTGCAAAAAATGTAAGAATTTTATTTTTGCATTTGTAAAATTTGTTTTTAGTTAATTTTGTAGAAACAAGCCATAATTAGTATATAAATTATATAAATTAAGTATATAAATTATGAGTTTTTACTTCTTTAATTGTCTAAACAGATCATGTTTTTATCAATATTAATAAAGTATAATAGTTTCCGAGAAATAGGGGGATGTTCCTTAAAAGATCTATGTCAATATCGGTGACTTCACTTTATAATAAATGTCTAGCATATCTTTCTAATTTAATATTTAATTTATAATTTCTTAGTCTTTGTGTTTAAAAAATTAAGAGAAAGAAAGAGAGAGAAGAAAAAGGAGGAGAAAAAAGTCTAGAATCTACTAGTTGCTTTGCAACTAGTTGCTCTCTCTTATTCGAGAGTACAAGTTCGTTGAAAGTGTGAGTAAACAGTAGCCGAAAATGATTTTATTCCTCTCTCCGCTTGAAGGAGATGTTTCTACAGCACACGATCAAACATGTATATTAGAGCTTGCGTGGTAGAGAATTTTTCGTCCGATCCAGAAGTCCAAGCTCCGCTTCTATATGTCCTCGTGGGGGCGCATCGCCACGCCTCCCGCGTCTATATAAGCGCTACAGTCGCTGTGGAACCCTCACTCGCACCCCAGTACGCGGTGGTGAGCCAAGGGTGAGATTCCTTCTCGAGCGAAGGACAAGCGGGAGCAGCGGCATAGACTTTGCGTTTCACTTCTATCGAATTTTCGTAAGCGCGAACTGTGAGCCAAGCGGGCACAGGTCGTGAGGCATGAGGGCCTGGTTGCTATGGTTGTTTCTTCTGTTGGTCGTCTTGGCCGATAGGAGCTTCGCTAATCCTTACTTCGATGATGGTGGTGAGTTATAGTCTGATCCTTTTTTTGCATGTTAATGGAGAGCTGCAAGCTGCTTCTCTCAAATATACCTAACGTAAAAACTCAGAAGACATTTTGAGAATGATGAAGAAACGTTGAAAAAATTTAAAACGTTTTTTACGACAGCTTTGATCTTACACTTGCGTTGGGTCTCTTGCTGATATATAAATTCGAGTTATTTAATGTCCACGTGCACGAGAGTAACTATATGGTAATACTCAAGAATTGTGTCCTGCTCGCTGATTTTGATGAAATTAGGCTTATTCGACGCGTTTTTGCATGAAACGAAAGAATCTGGCAAAAAAAGTGTCGCTCTGCCCCGCGAACCGGTATATTAAGCGCGTTAAAGTTCACGACTATTCAGGGTAGGAAATCTGTTACAGTCATGAAATACTGCGGCGAGCAGGACACAATTCTTGAGTATTACTTATTATTTTATGTAAATTATATTAAATTTTCGTTTAACTAAATTCTCTGCTTTAAAAAGTCAAATTCACTGCTTTGAAACAAATTTTCTGCTATAAAACATTAATTCACTGCTTTAAAACAAATTTTTTGCTATAAAACACTAATTCACTGCTTTAAAAATAAATGTAGTGCTTTAAAAGCACAAATTCATTGTTCTAAAACAACCCAGTGAGAAATGAGAATGGAATCGACATCGATACTATTGTCATTTCTCACTGGGAAATTCTCTGCTCTAAAACACTAATTCACTACTTTAAAAACAAAAATAATGTAAGAAAATAATTTGTGTTTTACAATTAGACAAGATAATTTATTTTTAAAGCAGTGAATTTGTGTTTTTAAAACAGTAAATTTGTTTTTAAAGCAGAGAATTTAGTTAAACGAAGATTTAATATAATTTACATAAAATAATAGGCAATACTCAAGAATCGTGTCCTATTCGCCGCAGTATTTTGTGACTGTGACAGATTTCCTAACTTGAATGATCGTGAACTTTAACGCTTAATATCTCGATTCGCGGGGCAGAGCGACACTTTTTTTGCCAGATTCTTTCGTTTCATGCAAAAACGCGTCAAATAAGCCTAATTTCATCAAAATCGGCGAGCAGGACACAATTCTTGAATATTACCATTTTTATAATTATAAAAGATTGCCTATTCATTTTTTGTGATCTTTAGGATTTTTTAGCTCCAGGCTAAGGACCTTAACTATTTTTTTATATGTAATATTTTTTCAACAGAAGTCGTTTTTATTTTTTAAATATCGATAGTATTGTCTACTGTGCACGCGTAATAAAAATAACTCGTGTACTGTCGAATATCACATAGAAATCGAATATCATATAAAAATAACTTATACAGTCGGAAATAAATATATACATTGAGATTAAACAAATTTTCACAGTACATTTTACTTTTCAAAAAAATTTAAATATTTCTGTATCTTATTATATAATTTTTTAATAATGTTTATATATTATATATATATATTTATAAAAGTAATGTAATTAATTTAATATAAGAATTTATATCACGTTATACACTGAGACAGAAACGTTGCTGTTTAAAAAAAAATTCAACTAAATGCAGTGGTCACGGACTGTCTAGCAAATATTTGTTAATTCAAACAAATAACATGTTATAATGACTCACGTATATTTTAACTTACTTATATACAGGGTGTTTCAGAAATAGTAGGCCAAACTCTAAGAGCATATTCCATTCATTGTAAGGATGAAAAAAAGTTATATAAACATGGGTTCGGAAACGCTTCCTTTTCAAGTTATAAATATTTCTTATTTACATTGTACGTCGAACGACATGCTTTGCTTCGACGCTTCATGAATTATATTTCTATTCACCTTCTAAAGTAAACAAAAAGTTATTAGATAGGTGTGGAATTAGAATCAGTCTTTATTTAAGCATTTAAGAGTGAAGATAGTATTCATTAACATGGCAGCTTATTCTAACATCGAATTAGCAGATATCCATTACTTATATGGGCGAGCTAATGGAAACTGCAGAGAAGCTCAATGTCTCTATCAACAAATCTTTCCTCAAAGACAATCATTTCCAGCAATTTTTGTAATGAAAATATAGATATAAGTAAATAAAAAATGTTTATAACTTGGAAAGGAAGCGTTTCTGAACTCACGTTTATAACTTTTTTTCATCCTTTCAATGAGTGGAATATGCTCTTAAAGTTTGGCCTATTTCTCTGAAACATCTTGTATATGTATAAATACTTGAATTAAATGCGTTTAGTCAACTCAACAACTTTTTATCTCAGTGTATGCATCAATTACGTGAATATAAATATAGATTATAATTAATGTAAATGAACTATCATAGATACTTTAATTGATACTTTGTTTCATTTATATACATTAATTATGCATTTCTCACAAAAGTATTAATAAAACACCTAAAATTATATTCACGTGTCAATTATTATATTACAATGATTCTTAGTACCTTAAGCGCCGAGCCTTCTTTTGACTTCTTGTTTAAGCATTTAATTATTTATACTCAGTCATTGCGTAATTTTTTATACTCAGTCATGACTCTTAACGTGTTAAAATTTTCTGTTCGTCAGTCACTGGTGACTGACGCGGCCTGAACAAAAAGTATATTGTCAATCACCAGCGACTGACGTGGCGCTTAACGTGTTAAACATAAATTTTGGCACTAAAATTGTAACATAGATACTGTGTGCTTTATGTATACGCGAATAAAGCTTTTTGAAAATATATCTCTAATAAAGTTTTCATGAAAATATGTCTCGTACAAAGGTTATATGTTAATAACATTTGTGTTGTGTGTTAGAAATGAAATTACTAAAAAAATCTCTTTGAATAGGTTTGATATGGTTTATCTTGTCAGGGTCTTTTCTTGTATTTCAATTTTTTGAACCGTATTATAATTTTGAACCAAATTATATAAAAAAGTTATAACAGACAGAGTTATTAGTGGCTTTTAAAATTATGCAAACTTTTTAAAAGTTATTTTAACATTGCAAATTTTTTAATTGGTATGCTAATCTATTTAACGTGAAATTAACTTTGGAAGTGACTTTGAATATCAAATCTTGTAAATTATACCAGTACTTTTATTCGCCAGCGTTATAGTATATAGAAACTTGTTGAAGTTTAAATTGTAATATAGACACATATATATATAATATAATACAGGCGTTTTCCACGGTTGTGCAATTTGTTAAGAGTTTTACGTTTATTACAGTACAAATTTATCATAGTTAACGTTACAAATTAAATATTTGTACATATACGTACGATTTATATGACTAACGACAGTGGACGCAAATATTTTATAAATATATCTGTAAAATTATTAAAAAAGTTATGTAAAACTATTTTAAAGCAAGAATTAAACAAACGGAGATATTTTTATAGAAAAGTTTGATTTGAGAACCAATTAGATTCGTATCACGCCAAATCAGTCGGATAGCAGACAGTGCAAGTGGAATAAGTTCATCCATGATCAGACGCATACTGATTACACAGTGTGCGTTAAAGCTGTCAAATTTAATTAAACAGTTCTGACTCGCAATCGTAAATTCAATAATATGTACGCAATGAAATATTCGCATAAAATTACGTTTGCCTATGATTATCATTAAAAAATATTGTAAATTATTACATGTTGGTAACATCATAACATTTAGAAACAAAATAAGTGAATTTATTTTTTATTTAATATCAATATTACTGTTTAATCGTTGAAAAATTTATTTTATGAACTAAATTTGAAAAAGGGAATCAAAGAAATGTATGCATTTTAGGCGGTTTGAGTACGCAGGAATCATTGCATTCATCCTTTTTTAAACTCAGTTTTATTTATTGAAGCCGAGAACCATAATTAAAATAGTCTTATCGTTCGAGAATATATATATAATCTTGGGACACATTTTAACAGAAAAAAATAACGGTTGATTTTATCATTTCGTTGGGCCACGTATAATTTTTCTTTGTTTATATATATAAAAATTATCTTTTTTAATTAAAATAAATTGTTATTAAGGTCATGACTTTTACATTATACAAGGTGTTTTGTTATAACTTATTTGTTTTGCACACATGAACTCGTTTATTAATTTCTTATTATTTTTATATTTGCAATTTGTCTCCATTTTTTTTATTCTTTAGACGCGTTCAGATTTCCATCTAAGTGCTTCCCATCATGTTATCCTTGTTCGGTGAGTAACAAGGGTAAAATGACGTCTGGGTGGCGCTCGAGTGAGAATCTGAAAACTCATTTATATAATTGTTAAAATTTCTTTTAGTAAACAAAATTTGTAGTAATTAAATTATACAGATATTGCACACATTTAATCTGCAAATAATAGATTAAGTAATAACTTAATAACATTTTCTAGAAAAAAAAGGAATCATGTTTCGTATAACCTTTTACCTTCGCGCCGCAGAAAGGATTTTCTTGTGTAAGCGTTTCAGAAACGTATAACGAGACTTATCGTAATAATCTTAATGGACTATAATTTTCTTCTATATATAAGGCTGTACTGTAGCAAAAACGAAGATTTGCGATAACGAAAACGGAACGATGAAAAATTTTAAATATAAGTTTTTTTGAAATATACGTTTTATAATTAAGTACCTAAGCGATTACACGCGCTTTTTTAGCACTTTGTAAGCACTGTATTATTTGAATAATTTCATACTTTAATTTTGTAAGCTTTATTAAAAGTGAATATAAATTATATGTGTGTGTGTACCTATAAAGAAACAAAAAGTTTTATTTTTCTTGATTGTGTAATTTTCAATGTTGGGTAAAAGACCTTCTTTGTGAAGCTTGCACTCGTATTTTTAACTGACATAAGATAGCTTTGTATAGTTATATAACTTTGTTTTATACTTTCTGCTCGTTTCAATTCATAAAATCTCTTTACAAGTTTCGTACAAGTAGCTTTGTCATACTTCTAGGGAATATTCTATCTGAAATTTATTTTTGTCAAAAGACGAAATTATTTCTCGTAGTGATCGTATACTACATATTGAGTCAAAGAAATACATCAAGATCGAGTCCGTTGTTAATATTGTCTTATAAAATGTATATAGTAGAATTTCTTCTGTGAGATATACTTTTTAAATTTTTGAATCATGGATTGTCTATGCTTAATCTATGCTGGTATATGATTACATAGTTGGATGAAATACTTTTTTTCTTTTTGAAGTGTGATAGTACATCGAAGTGATTTTTGCGCTAAACGTGACGCAGTCGTCAGAATTTGTGTAGTAGTAAAAAAGTGGTATTTTTTACGCCAATTTACTAAAATCTTGATGATTTACGCAAATTCTGATGACGGCATTGCATTCAGTGCGAAAACATTTTCAGGATATGTTCTGTCCCAGTAAGCAAGATACATTATGAAACATTTCAGCAACTTTACAGTAACGTTGTAACTTTGTTTGCCAGGATGACACTTCGGAGAGAATTCGGTGTTGAATCGTGTTGTAAACAATACGAGTCTTTTCCATCAGCAAATATTTAATTTTCTTTGATTTTAGTCCATGAAAATACATATAATTATCGCTTTGCATCAATTAGAAAAAAGTTCTATTTTTTAAGTTTACAATGCTACTAATCGGATTAAAGTATTATTGCAGATTATGTATATATTAAAACGAATCATTTATTTTACGCTTGCAGAAGATGTAGACGATTTTCAAGCTGACGACTCCTCGGATTATACAGACAACGCTTTGGAAAATCTGATGCGAGTGGCACAAAAGTGAGTGGATAATCTTACTTGTCCGGTTTTGTTTTCCTATGATTGTCCTCAACAGGATCTTTTCTGAGATCTCTGGATTACCTCTTTTCCCTCTTTCCTGACTGACTGTTACGGAAACTGTATATATTTTATGGATGTAGAAAACACATAATTATAAAGAGATGTGTACATATGCGACTCTACAACATTATTTTTATTTTGATGAAATCTTTTGAGAATTAAAAAGATCAGAAAATAAAAATTTGAAAAACAATTTATTTTTACGACTCTAAGAAAAAAAATTATTCTTTTAGTATTTATAATCAATATATACGTATATATATGCATGTGTGAGCGTGACTGCACGAGACACCGAATCGACATTGCGATCTTTTGGACCCCTCCCTTGATGTCTCAATGTTGTGAAAAAGCATTTTCTCGATTTCCCTAATCTCGAGTAGACGTACCTCGTCGATAAACTTGTTTAGGCGGGCTTGCATAAGGCGTGGCGGCGATTGTTACAACCGACGGAAGGACTGCTGCTACAGCTCTAGCTGCCGCTGCAATCTCTGGGGTTCTAATTGCAAGTGTCAACGGATGGGTCTCTTTCAGAAGTGGGGCTAAACGATATCCTCTCTTTCTCTCCTTTTGTCATAAATCTAATTTCACGCATCTTGTTTCTTACATATTTTCTTTTCTTTTCTTTTTACTTCCCCATCCAATCCTCTTGAAAATCTATCCCGACGATGGTATCCCTGATAGTGTCCTTAAGTACATTTGAACGATTCTCCCGTACAATTTAACCCAATCAATGTATTTATCTCGTGAGAATTCCATGAGGAATTCCACGTTTTCAAGTTTTGCGGTTTGCATTCTTGATTAAAACAAAGGCCTCGATGATACGCTTTGACATCTTTCTTTCGTGTGTTTGTTAGATTCTTTAGAGAGAGAGAGAAATGAGTGATTCTTCAAGCTTGTGATATCATAATTGGCAATAGCTTGCAAAATGTTACTCGCTTGGAAACTATTACATTCTTCTACAATATCTATAGATCCAGTCTCCCAATGCAATCTCCCAATGCAATTCATGACTACCTCTCTCACGATATTCGATGCTCGGGATCAACTGTGTTGACTAATCGATATGCTTAACGATCCTCCTTCTCTTTCTAGGTCGTAAACTTTTCTCATTACAATGTAGGTAATGCGAAAATTACAATTAATTCACATTGATCAATTTTAATGCAATCGGTTCTTATCAAAAGTTACATCTATATGTGCACGCGGATATACGTATACAAAATTTACTATTAAATACAACGTTATTTTTTGTCTGATGTTACATTTATTTGCATATTTTAAATATTATTTTTCTTAAGATTTCCTCGATATTCTTCTCCCTAAACCCACCTTGGATTTTCCGCCGTTCCATCTTCATCAGTGAAGGTCGTCGTTAAAATGGAGCCAGAAATGCACGCTATGGCGAATGCACACTGCATTCAAAGGACCTTGACTCACACTAATCGATCGTTCCTTCAGCTGCAGTTCATCAAATCTTCTGGATAAAATGCGCGAGGAATAAGGATATATTATATTATAATTATTATTTTTCAAGAGTTTTATCGTTTTGTCTCACTGTTAAGCAAAAGTGCTAAAAAAATTGCGAAATATCTGCAAATAAAAATATTATTCTTACAATTATTCTTACAATTATTATTATTCTTTGTAAATACAAATTTCTTTATTTATCAAAATATCAATCCTCGAGTAAGTTCTAATTTCTATTTAAAATATATGTAAATGCAATATAATGGAAAATTGTCTTTATTTCGTGACAATGGTCGTGATAACAATTCCTGTTGAAATTGTTTTATTTGTTTTTTAAATATAAACTTTAAATTTTAATTGGGATAATAATATAAACTATTATGAAAAATTATGCGTAGAAATTAATACGTTTATATTGACACACGTTTCAAATAGCCTAATTAGTTCGCGTTATTCCTTTTGACGATGATCCTTTCGGATGTTCACTAATTAAATTGTAAAGGATCTATAGTTACAATTAACGATACAAATCCTGATATTTATTACAAAAAATATAACTTTTTTTAGTCAAGCTGGATCAGATTTAATTCTCATGTTTTCGGGACTTCGCAATCCTCCTGGATAAGACAAAAAATTGGAAAAAGTTATTGAATGAAAAGAGATACGCGAATTATAGGAATTACTGCTCCCTGATTGGAGATATCTCTCCGGCCACTTTCGCCAATCAGATCGTCGGTCTTCCTCAACTTGTTAGTCATTGTGTCGTCAATGATTGCGAGTAATCGATAAGATAATTAAAACTGATGTAACGACAGATTTCTTTCAATCAAGTATGGATATGATGATCAAGAAAAAGGAATTATTGTACTCAGAACAGAGATTTACAATTAATACGTACCTATATGTGTGTCTAAAACGATTGCGATTTATCTAAAAGCATACTTTAATAGTATGTATAGGTTACAGATGATTCGCAATTTACAATTTCCCTATACCGTATCTTAAACTTTAAACGTATTACCTACATGTATGATTATAAAGGAAATATTACAATAATATAAATGTTTATGCATTGTATTTGAAGGTGGATGTATACATATACCGATATATCATGGAAATATAATATATATTATATATATATAAGCGAAATGTGTGTAATTCTCTTTTATGCGGCCCCAGATCATTGATAATTTAATTTGCAGTCTTTTTTTATTTTAAAGTGACTTCCTTAATATCTCATACTCAAGCTAAGTAAGTATATAAATTAATGGTTTCTTCGAGTTCAGTACCAGCATAAAATAATTAACATCAAAAAATTTTATATGTTAAAACTGTTAAGATTTTCAATTTTAAATTGTCTATATTTATTTTGATTATTAATAAAAACTATAAATTTATTAAGAAACACGATTTTGAAATAACTAAACAAAAATATGAATAAAAAGATAGTTTTCCATCTTTTGCACCTGAGAAACAGAGATTTTGATCATCTTCAAGTCACGATGACCTCTTCAGACCGAGCAACGTCATGCTAGATACGCAGGGTCAAGTAACTGGACAGTGATGTACAGTTTAACTCACAACGCGATTTTCTTGCAGCAAAGAATTGTCTGACAAATAATAAATATATTTCTTACTTATAATTTATATAAATTTATATGAAAAATAATATACCATTACATAAAATTTCTTGCGATTAATTATAGTTACTCTATTCTTAAAAAATATTTAATTTTTTATTTTTTACAACGAAAACCCAATTTTTAACAATATACATAGTCTTTTACAAATCTAAACAATTTAGAAACTTCTCTTCTTTGAAAAGTTTGAATTAATGTCAGTTTCTTTTGTACGTTTCTAAGTGTCAATATTGTTCAAGTTTCAAATTAGATTAAGAAATAGAATTTGCATGAAATTAAATGAAGACTGAAGCTTTTGTTGACTTGCGTTTCAAAAGTATGCATTTCTAAAGTTGAATTGGATCCGTGCAAACTCTATCAATGAGTTGTAAATTGTAAAACTCGGAAACACGATATTTCTACATTGAAATAAATGACATTATTTTTTTTCTTTGGCTATTAGAATCGATAATACCGAAAACATGCACGCAAGTAATATATCATAAATAGGTATGGATAATAAAAACTTTCTATTTTATTTAATTTTTCAATATGAATTGTTAGGATGTGTGTTATTGAATAAGTTAATCGATTTTAATCTAACATAATTAAACATATCATTAATTTTGTGTAACTTCATTAATTAGATTTAGTAAACGTCTCGACCTCTCTTGTTATTTGCGCTTTGTTTCGTTCTTTTTTTCACATTCAATACGTTTCAACAAAAGATCAATAAGAACTAATGAACGACACTTTATCGTGAGTTTCTCTAATTGAAGTATATATTTCTAAGACCACATCGATCTCGATCACGATCTTGCGCGGGAGGCAGAGAAGAAAAGGTTAAACAAGTTAACCCCATGGAACCTCGATGACCTACGTCCTTGCCCGAGTCGACTCTATATCATAAATAATCTCTTGTAATGCAACGGGTGTTCCGGACACATACATTTTCAGAATATTTCATCATTTGTATTGCGCCTTTTGACATTATGCGTGTGTTTTCTGAAAATATATGTTTGAGAGCAAAACAATATTGAATTAACAAGCTAATTCTCTTTTGGTCTAAAATGCCCCTTAATAAAAAATATCCGCTGAGTGCAGGACATGTTCTGTGTTTCAAAAAAGATTTTGTTCTCTTACGGAAATTGTTTGATGTTTAAACAGTTGTATACATAAAGATAAAACTAAATAAAAAAATATGTTTATAGGTCTAATAATAAAATTTTTTTTCACATTAATTTATTCAAATTTTGTCAAAATTTGTTATTAAAATGTGTGTGTAATATTATAAAATGTATTATTATATAAAGTACCTACTGTGAGAAAAAGGAATTTATAAAAATTGTTATATCGCGGTTACATAGATGTTTGTTAATATCGCTTATATATTCGCGTTTTTTATTTCAATTTTTATGTTTTAAACTTATTAATTTTATTCATTTATTAAATTAGTTAACCTAACCTTAATTAGCACATAATAACAAAATAGGAACACTTTAAATGAGATTTCCTAATTAAATTATAAATAATTTCTATAATGGACAGTAATGAGAGGTGATTCGTATATATGTCAGTGATGCAATAACAACGTCGACAAATTCTTATAATTAATGGGCCAAGCTTTTCATCACGTACGTTTGCTCCATTCTGTTAGGTTCACCTAACTCAATTGTTTTTTCTAGGACAACGTGTGTCGCAATTCAGGACAGAAATATTATGTAAATGTAAAGGTGACCCTATACGGTTGCAATAATATTGATCAATAATATTGAATCAATAATACTGGCAGTATGCATCAATACTCTTAATATTTTTACAACCTTACACGATTAATATCATTGATAATATATTTCATTTTAGTTTTACATATATTATCTATTGTATTGTAACATATATTGTGACATGGATCCTAATCAAACAATGCTCGAGAATTAAAATCCAGAACACCGACAGTGTATTCTACGTCAATCCATCAATATTAACTACACACAGAAATATTGTCAGTATTTGTTAATGCATGATGACAGTATTATTGACCGTGTAGAGTCACCTTAAGGGGATGTTGGCATGATCTCTAATGGAATTACTGTTTTACCGATTTGCACATTTACAATTTACGGCACATAATATATATGGTTTATGAAATATTAACAGATCACTATATACTACTGCATCAATGTCGTACGTACGTAACACGAAATTTTCGTGTAATCTTTTCTCATATATTAAAGCTTCTAAACTTATTTCTAAAAAGCACAGTGTTGTTCTTTCATGTAATTTCTATCCTGGATAAGGCCGGTATTTATATTATAGTCTATTTTTATTTTAAGACCGTCTCAAATATAATAATGTCTTAAGATATTAATGCGGATTTTTGATTGGTGAGTCTTAAGACTGTATTTAAGACAGTTTTGAGTAAAAGAATCGACTATAAATATCGGCCTAAGGCCCTTATTTTGTAACTCTTAGGCCCAATTGTACCAAAGTTACTTTGACTTTAAGCGAGGCTTAAAATTCTTTCTATCTCTGTCATATTTTTGGCTTGAAAATGAGACAGAAAGGGTTTTAAATCTCGTTTAAAGTCAAAATAACGTTGGTACAACTGGGCCTTAATAATAGTAATTATGTCGTTATAAAGACAGACGTCTCAAATTAAAAAAAAGGTTCGGGATCTGTGATCATGAAATGAAATACTGCCGAATGTAAAGAAAGGCGGAAACACGGCTAGAGTATGAAAGAAGGTAATCAGGAGGAAAGTTTGATAACACGATTGACGAGGGAACCATAATATGTGGATCACATTTTGTACATTGATAGTTCGACGAAATAAGTTCTTTTGCAGATTCATACTTTTTAGTTAAAATAACTTCAGTTTTAGAAAGTAAATGTAGCGTAAAATATTTCTGATTAAATGAGAAAAAGAATATTCTGACTTAATATTTCATATTGAGAACCACATTTCTTCACGATATCGTAATACGCTTTTATGAGAGTGTGCACCAGTTCTGTTTACTGAACCATGTTTATCTTGTCTGTTAATATCTTTGGTGCATATTACGTGGTCTCCGATGTCTCGGTACGACATTGCGTAAGTGGGATTACTATGCAAGCATGCGGCTCGCAACCTTGGGAGCAAGCTACAAGAGCGAAATACATCGTGTCTCTCTGCCTACGTCCTGACGTCATTTGCTGTCAAGAAGATTAGAACTCAGTGACAGTAGATATTATTTAAAATGCGACGAAAAAGCGTGTTTAAATTATAATCAAGGGACATGGTATTATTATAGTATCTCGGAGCACGCAAGCGTATTTCTTACAATAAAAAGGGAGTTGTTCTTTTTTTTAATTTTAGATCTTATTTTTCAAATAGAGATTAAATTTTTCTTTAAAAAATTACGTATCGCAAATGATTCTGACAATAAATTGACAACAATTCCAACAATAAATAAGATCGTTAAAGTACAGCTAACTACACTGAGAAAAAGATTTACTAAATCTTAATACATATTTTCTAAATAGTACTAAATAAATATTTATTTACAGTAAATAAATATTCACTCGATAAAAAAATTTGATTTAAATTACCAATGAGAGCCGATACTGGATGGTAGCGTGTAATTTTGTTCACTAACAATAATAAAATCTTTTTATACTCGATCAAAAATGTCCGAATTTCTATGATGTCCATTTTTTTAAACGACTTAAAAAATAACAAAAAATGTGATTTTTTAATGTTTTTTAACTCTATTTTTCTTAAAAAAACTGATGAGGTGATGCATTTTTATTTTAGGATTTGTAATGCATGAAAAAAATCTATCAGAATTATTTTCGATATGTCATGAAACATGAAAAAAAATTTTAAATGTTGCATATAGTGTAATTGAATATAACAAACTTTATAATGGATTGTTTAAGTTAAAAATTTCTGATGGCTTTTATCACCAAAGAATGTTGCGTCATAATATCTGTAAACTTACAAAAGCCTTGATAGATACCTTCCCATGTAGTTTATGTCACACTTTCTTTCGGACACGATATAAATCCATAAACTATGTTAAATAAAGATTGTGTAAGAAAATGTATTGGAAAATATATTAAAAACACGCGAAATACTAAACAATATATTATCAACGATATCACCTATTTTTGTAGTGGAAAAGAATTGTTTAAGAGAGGAGCTGACTCTAATACCGGTGTAACAGGGTGGAATTTCATTTTATAAGCCTATTGACATTTGGATTCAATGTCTCGACATTAATTTGAATCCTTCTAATTACTTAATTAAATCGCGCGGTATTTGAAATTTTAAAATTAAAGAATAAACGGTTAGTTTTTATCTTATATTTATCTCAAAGTTGAGATACATTAAAGTACAAAAAAATAGATCATTTCGCTCTCCAAATCAAATGTAGCTTATGAGATTTACTACAAGAAATGCGAAGCATTATATGTTGGGGCCAGACGAAGGTGACTAAAGACCAGAATTGCGGAAAACAGAAATCATATTAACAGAAATACAAATCAGCTTTCGGTAATTACGGAACATAGGATAAATACGGAACATGAATTTGATTTAGGGATAATGTTAAAATTCTTAACGAGGGAAAAACGTTAAAAGATTGATTTCCGAAATGATTTATCCATAAACAGAGACAGGCACTAAATTTACAAAAAGACGCTGAATTACTTATAATCCTTTGTACACAAGTTTGTTTACCAAGAATTAATGTTTACATCTTTGACGATATTTACAATAATTTATCCTTATAAAATCTTTGTCCGCAATACATTACCGCAAACATAATACATAGACATTTTCGATTATACGTATGTAGTATTTTGTTATGTCCTGTTTTGCTACAAATCGGGTTAACGCAGTACTAGTATTATGTAATAATCTTTAATTTTCTAGGTAAATCTTTTAAATTCTCTTTAAATTCGCGCTTTAAATTCAAAACAAGTGTTCTTAAACTGTGCAAAGCGAAACAAGTTTTCAATTTCATTATAATGGAAATATGATTGAAAAGAGAAAATTATTATGTCGTGGATTTTTATAAAAGAATTAATAATGACGTTTTTTTCAACGACTCGATGTTTCACGTGTAACAAAAAAAATTAGAGTATAATTGTGCACAGCTTACGTTTCCGTAATGTGAAAATTACTTTGTACGGGATAATCCTTTTCGTTATTAGCTTACGAGTCCGGATAATGTTCGCTCAGCAGTGGTCGCTGAATAAAAAGCATATCGAATTTTATGGTCCTCGACATTTATTTCTACTTATCACAATATGCGACATTAGACGATTCGCCTCTGCGGTTTTACACTTTTTCGCTCGGAATTTATTGCGTCACAGAATAAAGTGTCCAGCCGCAGAGTTTATTGCCCCGAGAACAACGGTGGAAACTATAATTTTAGCAGGATACACACATTGCCTTCACATTCCACCATGTTTTCGATGACGTGATAAATAAACTGCTGCAATTATTAATTAAAACGCACGTTATGAAAGCGATCTGCGCTTCGAAGTAATTTCTAGGCATCAAAACGATTATAGGTTTATTCAGAGGCAACATGATATACATGTAATAATACGCGTAATAATCCTTGATATTTGAGCACGATTAAACTGACGCGGTAGGAATATATATAGGAATAGGTGTTATTTAATTAGCTAATCGGTCCAAATTTGTATCATATTATTTAAACAATGTTTTATTTGTTATATTATTAAATTAAATAGGTAATAATTGATCATTAAAATAAATTTTATATAATATATTTTCTGTGAGAGATATTAAACTTTGTTTTCTTTCACCAGTAAAATTTCTTAATTAATCATCAAATATTTATATCAATTTAATTTTTTTCTTTATTTTTTATTTTTAAAAGAAATGTTCCGATTTATTTATTTATAATATTATTAAATTATATCTATAAGATTATATAAGATTAAAAATTAAAGAATTCGTACTACTATACAGCGTCGCTTTTGCCATTTAAATGTTAATAAATTGTACTAAAATCATGAAAAGACCTTCAACGTAGGATTTGATGTTAAATACTCCTAAAGTCCATCCACGTAATAGTCTTAGAGGTGGAGATGTAAAGCCGAGGCTTTAAGAACGTAGTTTGAAATATGAATATATGATGAAAGAAATCTAAGAGTGGAATTACTCGGCAAAAGCGGAAATCCTCACAGCTTAAATAGGTTTATGTCGGTTGTACTTGCAGTGATATATTGTACCATGCGCAACGCTTAATGCATCATCTTGAATGCACGTGTTATCCTGCAGGATAACTGTGCGATAATGAAATTAAATCACCCAATTATGTTTAGTATCAGCTGAACATTATTTCCTAATATTGGCGAAACATTGGAAAACAATATATAACAGTATTAAACATTGGATAAAAGTCAAATCCCCAACATTGTTGAACCAATATTAACTAAATATGATTAGACGTCTACCTCAATATTGGACCAATATTGAAGTTTCAATTCTTATGTTTAATATTAGCTCTACATTCTTTCCAAATATTTTGCGCTACTAAGATTATACTAATGATTTGATAATGATGTTGCGAATTTTTTAACAGCAACACCAGACTTGGAAAAATCAATCGTTATTGTAACGAAATGGAAGTCACTCGTTACTGAAAAGAGTAACTCATTATTCGTAACGAGTTACTATTACTTGTTACTTTTAAAATAACGCGTCGATGTGTTACGAGTACCGAATTATATTTTTTCAGTAAATAACGCGTAATGGTGACAAGTTACTTTTTGAAGTGACTTTTCTAATCTTAGCGCACACACACACAATCTTAGCGTTTAGTTAGTTATTGTTACAGTCATAAAAAAATTGCATCGTCATTATCGAATCGTTATTATAAAAAGTATTATAACGGTAAAAGTAACGGCGTTATTAAACTTCTATTCCCTGTTATCAAGTCACAAATATGTGGTCGATAAACAAAGGTAAATCTTATAAATAAATCACAGAATACAATTTTAATTAAAAAGTAAATATTTTTACATTTTACATTAATATTTACTTACTATTTTGATTACTTTGATTAAACTGCGGATTAGTTGAGCATTCATCAATATTATATTATAATAATATATATTAATATCGTGTAGGTAAATGTCTGTATATAAAGAGGGAAGACATTTCTCTAAGGACATTTTTCCGAATCGATGTGACATTTCGAAGTTAGCTTAGATATAACAAGCGAATCGCTTTAGTTATCAAATTGAGATAAGATATATTTCAGCAGATTTATCTATTTTCCTTTCTATATTCAACCAGTCTCTCGAATCTCACATCTTCCTGTTTAAAAGTCCATCTTATACTTCGCCCTCGGTTTAGCACAATGAAAGGAGCGAGGTGCAAGCGAATACGAGGTAGTATCACGAAGTCACGAGAGCGAAGAGTACAACAGCGAACGCGCCGAGAAACGGAGGGAGCGAGCAGATGGTACGACGAAAAGAGAAGAGGAGACGAGGGTGCACGTTGGAAAAAGATAGAAAATGATGGAGCGCGTTCGTTCCAGGCAACTCGGCCGCGTCGGTCGACATCGGAGCTCAGTATGCCGTGCAGCGCGCAGGCTCGCGTACACGTATTGTCCTTTTCTCTCTCCCCGCTTTCGTTTCCGCGCGCGTCGAGTCCTCTCTTTCTTTCTTCCCTCCCGTCTCGCGCGCGCTCGCCGTCGTCGTCCGGTACGCACGCTCCGTATTCCTTGCGTACGTACGTACAACACGTAGCTACGCACGACGAATAATACGTGCGTGCGTGCGTGCGCGCGCGTGCATCAATCAAAGTAATACGCAAGTACAAATATTTCGCGGCAAGCTTCTTTTTTTTTTTTATTCTCGCGCGCGTTTCGCGACCTACCTTTTCCTGCGCGCTCTCTACGCCGCTCTTGCGTATCCGCGAGTGCGCTAATATGTGTACGTGCACGTGATTTCTTTTCTTTTTTTCCTTTTTATGCATGACTACTCGCGCACAGCGGCAGACAGGTACGTGGAGGACACGTCGTGGTCGGCCGTCGCGCCGCGCACCGAGTTGACTAACGGAGTGTGCTGCTCGCGAGTGCTGCTCCGCGAGACACGGGCGCAGGTAACGCGAAGAAGATATATACTCGTCTTCTTTTCCGTGCGGGAAAGAAGAGTGTATCGATGCGTCAGTGCGACGTCTGCGCGCGACAACGACTCGAGTCGCGTGACCCATATATACGCGACGGTGACACGGTGACACACGGGCGAAAGTGATTGAACCGATGCGAATGGGTGCGCGCACAAGTGTCGCGAGTTTATCGCGGGAAAGAGCGGGAAAATCGAGCGATATTGGAACCGGCCCGTACCGTGTACAGTGTACGCGCGTAATAGCCTAGCGTAGGAAGAAAGGAACGCGTGCGAACGAACGAACGTACGCGAATGTGATCGGAGCGTTACGAAACTCCATAGGCCTGAGATGTGGCACAAAATGAAGCGAGCGTATCCGCAAGCGATCGATAACTATAGCGGCACTATAGTCGACTCGGTGAATAGCAAGCGGCCTGTGCCACCAGCCAATCCAACCTAACGGACGACGCGTGACCTCCAGGAGCGGCGTGACGAGTAGGTGGATAGATTCAACGACGATCCCGAACTCGTTCAACCACACCGATGATGTAGAGAGAAAGTCGCGCGACGTTTTTGTAGTACACTGGAAGAAAAGGGTCGTGAGAAACAGGGAAAAAGATAAAGAGAGAGAACGAGAGAGAAAGCGAAAACACACGCGCGAGGGAAAACATGCGTTGAAGACGATGCGAGTGGAAAGAAATCTTTCGAGTGATTCGATAATGGAACGTCGTTAATTACGCGACGGTGATCGACGGAATCGATCGTCGTCCAACGATCGATCCAGCGCGCATCGCGCGCGATCCGGTATCTTCGTTCCCCTTCTCCGGAACGTTCGAAGCGGAACGCGAAGAGAATAAAAGTCGGAGAAGAGAGACAAACGAAAGAAGGTAGAAAGGAAGAAAGGCAAGAGAAAAGAAGAGGGAGAGAGAGAAAGAGAGAGAGAGAGATAAGGAGAGAGAAACAGAGATAGAAAGGAATAGAGAAAGAAAGAGAAAGAAGATATCTTATTTTTAGCAACGCTGCTTTGCACATCGCAAAAACCGGTTTCACAGAGTCCACACAATCTACGGAGTACGAAGAAAACAGATAGCTTTCGCCAAGGGTTCTTGAGGGAGGAAGAAATACGTATGAAGATAACAAAGACGTATATGTTTGTCTCTGTTGCAGAGATATAATAGAAAAAGGAAGGGACAGAGAAATGTATGCTTATCAGGCACTTTGAAGTGAAAATTCTCTCGGACGGAAGAATCCCTAAAGTATTCAAAGGTATATGACAACTCCAGGAATTATAAATAAAATAAAAATTAGATAGAAGCATAAAAGATTCGACAAAAAAAAATTCATTGTGATATCCGATTCAAGGCTTTGTGTGTGTGTATGTGTGCGTATCCGTGTGTGTATGTGTGAATAAAGAGGAAGATACAAGGAAACAATGTCACGGAACGGGGAATTCGTTTAATTCAATACGCGTGCACTTTTCGTGCACCCTGCCGCACCTTACTCCCTCGAACTCCCAGCCATCAGCTATAACCACCTCTTCCGCCCCTTCTCGGGCTACCGGCTTATCGATTGCGTGCGTATGTATGCGATAACGCGGTCGACACGAGATTCGATTATCGACTGTATTGACGGCGACGACGACGTACTTCGAGATTTCGGAATTGAAGAAGCTACCTGACACCTGAAGAAGCTAGCTGGTACCTGTCAAAATCGTCGAGTTTACGATCAAAGTTGAAGACAGACAGATCCGTAAACATTGCTAAGAATGCTTCACAATTGAGGGATCGAAAACTGTATCGTTATCAACGAATCAGTTCGAGCGGTCTTCAAGAAGAAATAAGTAAAAATAAGATTATCGACAAAATTTAGTTTACTAACGTTTATATCCAGAATATGGATATATATATCGTACTCTAGTCTGTAATTTCTAATAAAAATCGGAAGAAAACAGAATCTATATCGAAAGATAGAATAAAGATATTTTACTTCTCAACGACGAAAAACGATGAACACAACGTTGAGAGCGTTAAATGGGAAAATCGATACTCTTCAATAGTATCGAACTGTGCCGATGCTTGAAACGTTTGATTTCCGATCACACTTTAGAATATATTAATAACACATCGACATATCGATGACGTTAAATTCATTTGCAATAAATTGATATCTCCAAGTTGAGAAAGGATTTAATAGGATACTCGTTGATCTACGCAAATCTCTATAAATCGCATACGATATTATTGATGAAGATACCAAAGCCATTGACATCAACGTAATCAGTTCACACGAGCAACAACGTAGAGAACTCTCGTCGTAGACTTGTCATCGACGTAAAGCCGGCAGAACGTTATCGAAGAATACGAACGGCATGAAGAATGGCAACCAATTCTTCAAGCACTCGTCAGAGCGTAAGGGCGATCGCCACGACGACTACCGATCCGCAGCGGAGCGAGAAGCGCGCCGTCGCGGCACGGGGTGCCG
>NW_017256957.1:288388-307813 GCF_001594055.1 Mycetomoellerius zeteki | reverse complement strand
GGCTCTGGTCGTGCAATCGGCGGCTACTGCGACTCCCACCTGGGGATACTTCACCAATCCTGACGGTGAGTCATTGTCCGGCGCGTGTGTGATCGGTTTTATTAATTAAGCCCTGCTTTTCTCATATATACGTGACTCATTTCGTGGCTATGTAGGCTACTGAGTTTTTTCGCGAGCTTAGCGTGATCGATAAGCTGGCTTTTACCCTGAACATTTTTTTGAGTTTATGTCGGAAAAAGAGGAAACGCTGTCTAATTAACTATTTCTCTGTTCAATAACTAAGCTTTTATAATAATTTTATAGTAACTTTTTACTATTTCTTTTTATAGCTGCAACATTAATAACACTAATATAAGTGAAGAAAGAAAATTAGATTAACACAAATAAGCGAAGAAGGCCATTCGGTCAAAGCGGACATTGATGTTTGATATTTTTGTGCGAATCTTACAAGTCTAAGTAAACTATTCGCCGATTTATTTGTCAATCCTGAAATATAGTCTTAAATTTAAAAAAAGCTGGATTACATAATATATTACAAATTAAATTGACAAGCAAAGCAATTTAATAATACTAATGCTGATGAGCATCTTTAAAATATTGTCAAGAATTTATTATGAAAAATATCTCAGCCAAGATTCGAACCTGAATTTTCCTATAAGTATCCCTCGTGATGGGCGTCTTAATTAAAATTAGATCAGCCTCGAATTGGTATGACGCAAATGACGTTCATCCCGGAAAGTTGGAAGTTCAGATTCAAACTCTGGCTGAGATAATATTTTTCGCAGATTTAAGATTCTCATTAACATCTGATTATTAATAACATCATTAATATTAATATAATTATTCGCAGATTTAAGATTCTCATTAACATCTGATTATTAATATTCTATAATAATGTTTATATTAGCATCAAAAGTTATTAAATTGCTTGCCAATTTAATAAGCGATATCACTACTATGTTTCTGCTCATGATTGCATTTCAAAACCGAAAAAGATTTCGGCGCGTTGTTTGCAGAATCAGATATCTTCTATATAAATTCACACAGAAATTTTAAGCACTAAGATCCGTTTTGACCAAATGAATTTTCTTATTTAATTAGATTTATTCTTATCTGTTATTCAAATTCGTAAATCATAAAACTAGATTAATTTTGATCGACGTTAGTAATATATAATAACATTGGCGTTCTAAAAGCATTTTAACACGCTTTTTATCATCTCTTTTTTGCGAATTATGATGAAATATTATTTGTGAGATTAAGCTTATTAGAAAACATATCTCTAATACTTCGTCTTATATATCGTAATAGAGGAAACGTCACATAAAACTGGATGTCTTGTCTTGCAATATGTATGTTCGAGCATTTCGTAGAATGATCGATAGTCAGAAATCTCATCTCGACGATGTACTGATTAGCGATGCAAGTCTTTAAGCACGTAACGGGATCATCAAAGGATATTGGTTATTACGCTGTATTAGATTTATTTTCGTATGTGTGTGATAAATGAACAAACGAATATGGTATGTGCAATAACTGTCTAATTAATACCCAGAGGTAAAACATAACGAGATGAAATCGTGGTTCAAATACAAATTAATTAAAGATGTTGTCTTTTATCAAAAGCCTTTTCTATAAATTAAAATTGATTACTGATCATAATAAAAGTCGATCAAATTATATTTAAATTTTCAAGATTCTTCTTCTTAAAAAATTTTAATACGTTTGTTTAAAAAATTACAAAATTTACTGCATTGTACAAGTATTTGCATACATTTTGTTCTTGTCTTGTATAAGGATAATTAACGTAATATATTTATGTATCGAAAGGATACATAAATATATTACGTTATTGAAAATAAAATAAGATTCTTTCGATAAACAAAATATGTAATATAATGAGTATATAATATTCGATAATCGAAGATATATTTCTCTTTTAAAGATACTACGCAAAAATAATAAATAACCATAATATATGATGACATCATTTTTGCATTACGCAAGTTACCAATTAACAAGATTAATCAGCTTTTCTCAATTTATAGCTATAACTTATACTTTTTTTTAAATATCTCAAGAAACGTTTATGTCATTCCAAGACGGATCAAGGATGTACAATATTATCGTTGTTGCTGTGAGATATGTTTTTCATGATGAACAGCGCATTTCCAGCATCGAGAGGATTTCAATGGTTCCGCGTCGCAAGTAGAGCGTATTAAATATATTCAAGGAGCCAGAAACATTTCCTTCGTTCATTCATATCAGCCTAGTATAATCAAAACGCGTTTTACGGAGTAGTAACGGGTTTGACCCAATTTAGCGCATACGGCTCTCTATATATCGAGTCAATTAATTCCAGCAGCTCATTTTTACAGCCGCGTTACGCGTACTGCTTTTCCTCGTCTACCTTTACCTCTCGCTGACCTGTTTCTCTCTTGCCTAATAGTTACAGCAGCAGCGCTGCGGAGATAGTCTCAGCCTTCGACTTCAATGTGGCGTTCTTCTCGAGAATCGCACGTAATTTCTACTATGAAGTCCTATCTACTCTTTGCGCAATCGCGTCAACGCGATGTTTCCTTCATTCTTGTTAACGAGAGCAATTTATCGCTTGCGCGTATATCGCTTCTACTTATTATTACGTATTATCCATTCCGGAATCGTCTTGATTATTATAATGGAGCTTTAAATAAACGAAAAATTAATTTCAAACTTTTTTAATCTCAAAATGTCATATTTTGTTTAATTTGTATATTTTTTATCATCACATATCACTTATTATATACAACACAATTCAAGAAACAAGGTTTTATAGAAAATAAGTTTGAATGTTTTGAACCTTATTAAAACCTTAAAATATATTAATTTCGAAATTTTTCGTAATTTTAATATAATAACTGATTGTACAGGAATAATAATATGTACTTTTAAAATATGTTTTTTTTTCTTTATATTAAATTCCCATTCTTTTTTTTACAAGCAATTGCTTCTTTTACAATTAATAATGACAATTTTTTAATTATGTCGTGTCATAAATGAGCGATACGTGCTTCTCTATGAATTCTTTTGTATGAACCGCCAATGACAGTATTGTAAGTCAGCTCTTACAAATTTTCACTTATGATGACGATTCCTTTGAGTAATGAAATTTTAAGATAAGTGACTCATATACGATTAAACAAACGTGCACGTTCCTCGTCTTCGCTCGACACGAGATGCGTATCGTTGCGACACTCACTATCCATCATTATATATCGCGGTATAAAAGAACGCGATATTTCAAAGAACGTTGACGGAACGGACGTTGCTCAATAATGCGCGGTTGTCTTGAGCTAAATACAACAGCATACGTAATTTCTCGTCAATGATATCCCGTCTAGGATGCTGCGTAACGATGCTACTAAGATCGCGTGTACCAACTGGTACACCTTGTCCACAACCTTGCTTTAAGAGGCCGGAAAGCCTTAAGAAATTGACTAATTACAGTTGAATATGAGAAAAATAATCGACTGTGATTGGTCAATTTCTTACAGCTTACGGTTTACGGCCTCTAAAGCAAAGTTGTGGACAAGGTAGTAATCACTCTGATATGACACTTCATTCGCGTGCAGTCTATCATGGTAATCGTAACGGAATCCGCTGAAATTCGAGCAATGCGCGAAATTAAATAATGTCTGTTTCCCATACGCATGATTCTCATCGTTTGCCTCCGCCATTGTCCGATTCTCCGTTTCGCGTGTACGCATGCATATCGAGGAGCATCGTGGAAAGAAAAATAATACAATACTTCTCTTCTCAACGGCTTCCTCCGACCTGGCGCGGGAGAAAAATCTCCAGGAATAAAGTCTCTCCGTCGCGCCGAGAAATAACACGCTCCCACACTCGTGCTCCCCTCGTTCGATAAACCCGTAGCCATTATACAATCGTACACGCACATGCGTGCATGCAGCCGCGTTCTATGCGTAGCAGGTGTCTGCTACCATATGACGCTGTCGCTAAATATTGGACACGGATGTGTGTCTATATATGGTGTTCCCGAAATAAACTTTAGGAGCATTTTCCATTTACCTTAGGGACAAAAAAAGTTGTAGAAAGAAATTTTTTATCATGAAAAATTCACGAGTCAATTTCTTTTTAAGATGAAAAAAAGAAATTCATGTTAAGATTAATTTTGAATTATATTCTTACAAAACCTCACAAATCACAAATATTTATAATTTAGAGAGAAAATGAATTTTTTAAATCTGCAATTGAGTAGAGTATAATATTCTGTCATCCTTATGAGAAAAAATATACAATCGAATATGTTTCTAATCAGTAAAATTATCAGATTTTGACCTAAACAATAGAATCTTTTTTCTTATATTTTTTAAATATTTTTTTGATATGCTGAATCATTTGCAAACATTTATTTCAAATTGATCTAATGGGAACATGTTGAAAATTGCATTAAAAGTAACACAATTTCGTCGAAATTTGATCTTTGATTCCAACTTTCAATATTTTCCCATTAGTTTAGCTTGAAATTAATGTTTGGAAATGATTCAGCACATCAAAAAATATAAGAAATCATGCATAAAAAAACCATCTTTTAGGCAAATTCAATAATTTTACCCATCGGCCTTCTTTGACAATTTATTTTAAAGACATTTTATGTACAATGAATACAAATATGCGTATAAGGAAAATTTTTATAAAAAAAGCTTTATTTGTAGAAGATAAACGTTAATTAGCAATTTTCTTCTCACTCCGTATCGGTATATGAGATACGGTCATTTGCATACAAAATACGTCAGGTATGTAGTTACCTGTGACAAGAGCCCTACGTTTTACAAATGGCAGGAATACTGTTACACACACACACATGCGCACTCATACATTCGTTGTTCTCGTTGCGTGTAACGCGACGATACACGTTGGGAAGCTGTTAATTACGGACAGAGAAACGGGGCTGTCGAGAAAGTTCTGCGATGAAGTCGATAAGCCGTAAACAACGCGGGACGCATTTCTTTCGTCTCCTTCTTCCTTATGTTACGTTATTGTTGCTCGTTGAGTCAGAAGATTGGATCAATTATTATGATGTAATAGAAGTTGTGTCTTTTGCACCTTATTATGATACACAATTATGTTTTATTATGAATAATATTTATTATGAATAATATTCTATAATTCTATAGATAGATAGAATGTAGTAATTTTATCGTCAATGATAGATTTTTCGTCAAATAAATATTAACTTGATCTCTCAAGGCAGACATTTAATGAAATATTATATAGCTGTAACTTATTATTTTTCTAATTTAATAGCATTTATCTCTACATTACATTTATATAATCTAAGAATTTATGATAAAAGAATAATCCGCCTCGGTTTCTGCAATGTTTCCAATGTAGGCAAAAATTTATTTAAAGTAATTAAATGATTTTAACTAAAAAGGCAAAAAAAATTATTAAAATATTAAATCTGTTTTTCCTTGAAAATAATTTTATTTTAGTGAAGGAATTAAAGTAATAATAAATTTATATAAATTAGCTTAGTAATAATAAATTAGCTTAGTAATTCAATCTTATTAAAAGATATAATCACACCTCGTTAACATTGGAGCACCAATATTCAATTTCTCGTTTTGATAAGATTTAGTAAGATTTTCAAAATCGATAAGAGACGATTTGAAACAAGGTGAAGCAAAATGACAATGAGCTTTTGATCGCGACAGATGGTTACAGACGCATCAGACTGTTTTTCTCGCTAGTCAATGTGCCATTACATTCGGATCCGGTTGTTGATCGATGGAATCCATTGCACGTTCATGTCAGATCCGATTGATGACGCGTCATGGTCGATTCCTTAGAGCGGTCTACAACGTGACCGTGGACAAAATAATGCACATGCGCACAGTCGTATAATGATTGAACGAGCGTAGGTATGTGTGTCGCGAGAAGATCGTGTGCATGTATATATATATATATATATATACATACACACACATATATAATATATATATAATGAATAAAATGTAGTAGAGAGACGGGGGAGGAGAGGGAGGAAGAGATGGAGGGTGGGAGGAAGAGAAGAGAAAGGCATAAGGTACCGCTAGGGCCAGGAGTTTTCGAGCCGGGAGTGCAATGGCCTTTACCTGGCTCTCACTCAACCTGCCCCTTCTGCGACTCCACTCTCTATACGACCTTTCTCTAAAAATTATAGTCCGCGTATACGCGGGAGTCTCATTTACTGGTACTCGTTCATAACGGAATACGATGCATTATTATAAGGATTCTTCAATTAAGCTTGTTTCCGTGATGATGCGTTACCAAATACATTTTAATTTGGTTGATACTTCTAAATTTCTTTGTTGTTTTCAAGTAATTTGAAACGAAATTTTTTCCAAGTGTATCGCGATGTGATGCAACGACGGATTAAATTTGACGTAATGTATAAATGTTAAATGAATTATTTGAATAAAATTAATTAATAGAAATACGTTACAAGTATTTCTTCATTTTATTATACATGTTAAATTTATCGTATAGAATATGTATGTACATGTACATATAAAATACGTATAATACGTAAATATGATGTGCGGATATATGAAATCATAAATGTCTATTTCTGAAATTTGATGTTAATAAATAAAAGCACACTGAAAAAAAGATTGGCTGCTGCAGCAAATTAGATGGTAAAATATGGCATAGTATTTTTAATTGGCTGTAGCAGCCAATTTTTGGTTGCTTTAGCCTATCTGCAATGTCAGTATAGGATTTCGATAGACTAACACAACTAAAAATTGACTGCTGCAACCAATTAAAAATGCTATGCCATATTTTACCATCTAATTTGCTGCAGCAACCAATCTTTTTTTTCAGTGCACTTGTACTTACAATTAGATACATTTAAAATATACTTAAGGTACATTTGAGGTGGAACCTAGGTACATATTATTTTCCTAGCATCCGTATCTGTATCTCGGTATGTTTTTTCCAGAGTATTACTTGTACCTAGGTAATGAAAATGAAGTATCTTGCACACACTGGACACGATTACACTACAGTGTATATTTCACATGTCATGTCATGTCATGTACGTAGAGAAGAGAACATTTTAATATTTATTTCTCTATATAATAAGTAATAAACAATGGTCATATTTTTATCCGCAATATCAGTATAGGATTTCGATAGGCTAACACAACCAAAAATTAACTGATGCAACCAATTAAAAATGCTATGCCATATTTTACCATCTAATTTGCTGCAGCAGCCAATCTTTTTTTTCAGTGTAGCGAATACTATTTTATTTTTATCTAGATATTATATTATTATGTAAGAAAAGTTTTATGATAAGATAGATTACTTACATATATATATTTTTTAGAAATAATTATCCTCTCACGCTTTCGCGTTCATTATATCCTAATTGCTATATATCGATTATATGTATTTCCATGCTACGTATGATGTAATGTATGCAAATATATATCGCAAAGGTGATAACGTAATTTGAGAGGAAGCATGGGCGTCGTCAATCGTATCGTTTGCACTCGATATATGTATATATATGCCGCAGTTACAATCACAATCGCAGGGCGATCCATTTTATCGCTTACAACGCAAATTGCGGTATCCATCATGATCATATTGTGCTGAATTTTGACACAATATCCGAAATTCATTGACGTAAGTCGTACGATTCATTTAATTGTACAATACATTTAGGCGCGCTCACGCTGTGTGTTTAGATTTTGGAGGCTATTGTATTATTTCAAGTTTAAAACACACACAAGCTGGTTAATCTCATAAAAGAATGCATATATGTATGAAGAATAATAATAGTCAATAAATTTTTAACTACTATTTTATTGATTTCTGATAATTTTTGATTATTTAAGAAGAACGTAGGGGAGACCGGGGCTCCCTTTAGTACTCATTTTTCAGTTTCGAATTTTTACAGATGAAATTAAGAGATTTATCGAAAAAATGAAGTAACACCAGTTATTACATACATTTGACTATCTAATAATATTTTAATAATAAGAGGAAATTGATAACTAATATGAAAAGAAAATGCATTTTTCTAATGTATTCCATCTGGTTCAACTAGCCCCGGGTAAGGACCGGGGTAAGGTGACTAATGGTATGGGTATAATTTGACTAAGGTCATTAAAATAAAGATTAATGTATTTGAAGTTACATCTTTGGTTACATATTAATAAAACTTTTATAAAAATATATTTTAAACACTAATATTTGCTTCGCAGGACAGAACAATGCTTCTTTTTGCGTTCGTTTTGTGCAAAAACATGTCGAATGAGCCAAGTTTTATCGAGATTGGACGTGAGGGAACTAAATTAATAACATTTATCATTGAGGTAAATCTTTTTAAAGGAATGAAATATTGAGTAAGTACTATAAGAGTCATCACGAAATGAGTTATACAGCCTTATGCTATGGTTACCCTACTATCTCCATCCGTTCATTTTTTAAAAATATTAATAGTATACGATAACAAAGACAGATAAATAAAAAAAATCTGTTGGATTTATTAAGTAAGAACTACACTTACTATCTAGAAATGAAATATCTCAGACAATCATATACGATTGTAAAATAAAAACTTTTAGAATAAAAGTATTTACTTAGGTGTATGATTTTTTAAAATTGTAGTGCGTAACTTCTATCATAAATGTGTTCGCAACAACAAGATGTTACAGCAGACTGAGCGGCAGTCGCGTACTGAGACACGTTTACGCGTCTCGTGTGTTTTGTTTTTAATGTAGCCTCGATTATTTTACTTACCCCTATAGTTTACTGACCCCGGTTTCTTCTAAATTATATTTATGTCAAATTTATATTTTTTTACTTCAAAATTATGAATATTAATGATGACTTTAATTATGATTGTTCACGCGATAATTTCACAATTTCGTGAGTTCATCTCACTTCAATAACTTTAATTTAATACGAGAGGAAATGGAAACTTGCGCGTAAGCTAATTAAACGAAAAACTAAATAACGGAGTTTATTTGATATTCATTAATATTTATTGTTAATGTCTCTCTAATTAATATTCTACCATTAATTTGGTATGCGAAAATTGGATAGTATTGGAGCAACAAAATAGAATGTACACATATCGATTTGACTTTTCAATAAAGATACATTTACGTCAATGCCGACGTATTTTACTTATTTAAATATCCTTATCTTGAGAGAGAGAGAGAGAGAGAGAGAGAGAGAGAGAGAGAGAGGGAAATTTAATCCCCAATATTATTAATAGAATCCAAAGAATTTCTCTTATGGCAAATTCCCACGTGGGCGTTTGCTATTATATTATATATACGTAGATATGTAAAGCAAAAATAACAATAAAGCAAAGATTTTGGGAGAAAATGCGAGAAATTTCAACAATGCATTATCTACCGTGTGGGTAGCGTAATTACAGTAAAAACATGTAGTTGTACCACGTATGTTATGATATTTTTAATATTTTATTTAATAATAACGGTAGCAATAGTAAGTATAATATACAGCTTTTAATTGTACATCTAATAAATTCATCTAAAATACTGTGTTCCGCTTATCATAGCCAAATTAAAAAAAATTTTCGTCAGTTGTAGTTGAAACTGATGAATCACGCAAGAGATTTCGAATGCTTACACGAAGCCAATTCTAGATCAATTTTTTCGGAAATATCAGAACACAGGTTTTTGCTATTATTAAATTTTGTATTACAATAATTTTTTCTTGTAAAAGTTTTACAAAATTTAATGTAAAAAATCGCAAAAAATCGTTATTTGTTTTTTCTCATGTAACTGATACACAGATTTTTATCTTTATGTTTTTTATAATTAATGAAAAACATTCTTTGCTGCACTTTGTCGCGTAACATTTAATTAACTCATGTTCAAATAAAAGTAATTTATTAAAAGTATTTTATTAAACAAGAAATAAAGAAGCATTTTATTAAATTATCATAAGTCGTAAAAACTTCCGAAAAGAAATCATACTGTGATTACTAATAGTTCAAACTACAAATTGCATTAAGAAAAACGGAAACATATTATCATTTTTTAAAAATATAATTTATAAATTTTATAACTTTATCTTTTGAAACAGTTGTTACCGAAAAACTGTATATTTTGCAATGAGTTTGATATTATGTAACATTTTATTAACCCCAAGTGTAGACGATAAATCGCAAAGTTAAACGATGTTAGATTTCGCTATGCAAATGTCGCGAGCAACAGGAGCTATGTGTGGAATTCTTTAACGATAAATCGTGCTCACTCGAGGTGCAGAAGTTCTCTGGGAATTCAACATCCGGCGGAAATGGTGGGAGTGCATTACTATGGACTATAAAGCGAATACACATATATAGACTAAACTGCGGATCTACTCAAGCCTTTACAGATACATACAAGAAGGTGCAGCGTTACGCTTGCCTTTCATATCAATTAAAGATAGTCGCTTTACTCTTTGTGATAAAAGCTTAATAGTGTCTGATAAAGGAGTCAAAGGAGTCTTAAAAAAAAATGGATGGCTTTCTGCGTTTGCACTATTTATATGCTACGGAAAGTATTATACATGCTCGTGTATAAAAAGATTTTGTACCTTCTCCTTTATGTAAACAAAAATAATTTCTTTTATATAAAACTTTTATGTAAAACTTTATATATAAAAGAAAATATTTCATTTATAAAGGATAGGGATATAGAAGAATAATTCTTTCTATAATTGTCCTACAGCGGGTATTTCCGTTTATGGGGAAAATTTAAATGTATTATATAATATACGAAAAATAAGAAAAGCATATTTGCTTTGAATGTTAAATTGAAATAATTTGTCATAAACACACATTTTTTTATAGTAACGTTTTCGTTTTTGCTTTCAGCAATAATCAATAAAGAATATTTTAATAAACATTGTCATGCATCGAAGTACACTGAAAAAAAAATAACCTAAATTTAAATAAATATTTATTGAAAGGATATTTTTTTTCAGTGTACGTTATTTAGTAGTTTTATTTAAAAAAAATTTTAAACTTAATGTGTGTGTGTGAATTAAAAAACAATATTCTAATTTATGTTTTTCAGTAAAATATATACGATAATAGAAATTAAAATAAGAATAATTGCTTTAATATGCATATATGTATATTATTTTTCTATAGAATACACAAATTCAAAAATGTCTGTTGTTCAGAAAATCATCGAGAGATTAAAAAATGTCACAAGATGTTGAAGTCTTATTATTTTGAAATATAGTGTGTCATAGGGAAGATAGGTATTAAAAAACTTCATATTTTATTATGTAAGAAGAAAATAAATAAATTTAGTAAAATTACATTTTTCTTGGAGATTAAAGAAATGATTGGAACGTATGATATATATATTCACAAATTTTTTACACCTTGCTAAATTGAGATATAGCTTTATTATTGAAATATTTTGTGCGGATGTTCAAAAGTCACCAGATTTTTTTTCGAGTTAACTGACGGATATGGCGCCATGCGTATTTCGCAACGATTACGGCATGTTGCATGGCTACACCCAGGTCATGGTTCGCGTGTTCGTGCCAATCGTGACGCCAAGATCTGCAGGATGTCATGCTGATAATAGTCCGTATTTAACGTAGATCGGTACCATTACGATGGTTAATCATTAGAACGACTATAGACAATGTCCTCTACAGCGACTTTGCATTTTCTACTTTTTCTACATCGCCAGGAGTCAAGATTATAATAATTATAATGCTCGTTTATATATAGATAAGAATAATAATTTTATATTTTTTTTCATTTTATTACTATTATGATTTATGTAATCACAATAAAAATACCATATTACGTTGTATTTTTATTGTGAAATGTAATGTTTGGTGACACATCAGATCGTACCATCCGATATTACCGGATATTTCAGCGAAAAATCGTTGCGTATAGACCTTGCATACCGGGTAAAAACTACATAGTATTTGACACATGTCCGTTATCTATAAAATATAACTACATTTTTTGCGATGACGCACGTAAATGTATGAGCCGATATTGCGAATTCGCCTACGTTAATAATGATGTAGTACTGTTTACCTATATATGTCATGGGTTCGAATACTAATTGATGATGTGCAATAACCTTTACTGTAATAATTAATGGAAATAAACTGAAAGACGTCATAGGTTTCGATTAAATTTAAATACTGCTAAAAATAATTATCACATAATTACAATTTTAAATTTTAACATTTTAACGAATTTTTCAATATTTTCTTAAATTGATTGCAACATATTTTTGTTTATAAATTATTTTATTGATACATTCAATTATCATTTATTTCCTTCTATGCAATCTCATTTTTTATTATTTAAATTTTTAGTAATTTTCAATTATTATTTATTCGGTATCTGTCTCTCAAAATTTAACAAGGAGTAGACAAAAACTTGAAAATCAGTTTTCAATTAATAAAAATTCTGTGAACTCTTTGAAGAAGGCTTATTAAGCAAAGCATCATAAAAGAGAGATGAGAAAGCATGGCTCCTTGTTTTCTAATAAAAAATTAATTTATTTATTCAAAATCATTTTTGTTAATTGAAAACTAATTTTCAAGTTCTTGCCTACTCCTTGTAAGATAACAAACTAAAACAATTAATTTATATTTAAATAAAAATTGCGAGACACTTTAAAAATTATTTAATTGTCCACGTGAAAAGATAAATTTGAGAGAGAGAGACAAAGAAGCCTCTTCATATATACAATCAGACAATGAGAAAAATACATATAGAAATAAAACCATATGTAGGTCGAATATGAAAAAGGACTGATATTACCCATAAAAGCACCATATCTTTTCATGGATAACGTAAGCTACTTAAGCTTCTGGCGGAACAAAAGGTTGAGACAGCTAGCTGCAAAGCCAGACTGAATTGGACATTCCTCTGGCAATAATATTTTTTTCGATGGATGTCTTTTGAGAGTGTGTGTGAAGCCGATATCTCTCTTAAGTTATGAAACGGGAAGAATGTTACATGAATTGCCATTATCCGCCCGAGGATGTCCATTTATATTGGAAGCGGATAGCCACTTATCGTTGCACGAGATTAAACGTAATTGACTCCGCCTATGCTGCTATGTACGTCATACGGTAAAAAGATATAAGATATCTTGCTTCCCTTAGTTTCTATCGGTTTCTTTAATGTTTTAATTTTAATTTTATTTGTTTATATATAAATTCCAGTTAAAAGCAAACATTTCCTATAACGTACAAATTATCAGGACTATCCTTTTATGATTTCAAAAACTATTTGTTTTACTTTTAGAAGTAAATTTTATTTATAATATGTATATATTCACGTTTTTGATCGACAAGAGAGATTTCTCGTTGTAATTTTTCGTTACATTGGATAGACATGCCATCGTAGTAAATTGATTAATAAGTTCGATGAACTCGAAGCGCGATATTGGAGACATTTTATTATAGCTTTACGTAGTGAATATTGCTTCTAAAAATGATAAACGGCATAAATGGCGAGTATTTCTACGACTGTGAGTGTGATCGCGCAATGTGCTCCTTTCACTGCGCGCGGAAAATAGTGTGTTGGCTATATTTACGCATGTCGTGATCTTTTCATTCAAGCAAGCGTAACGGTTGTTCATTCACGACGCAGTATTTATAAAACATTATCACAATATTCCACTGTATTGATGCTCCCACTTCGACAAAAAAAACAACGTTCTAATTGAATTCGCGGTGAATTAATACCTCTAACAAGACCCCAATTAAAATATAATAACAGCACTTTATTATTAAGAAGCTATTTTTTATCCTAAAAAAATATATGAAACAAACATTTCCAGGTAATAATATGCCTTTATTCACACCCATGCAGAACAGTATTGATATGTAGTTTTTTAATGATACATCGCGAGTAACATAGAAACATATAAACAATAAATATATGACGGAAAAATGATTGTATATGACGCACGTATTGTGACTAATTTGTTATTATTTAACCTTTAAAGAAATACAAAGATAATTATAATATCGATATTTTCCTGAGAAAATTCAATTATTTATGGCTCACATACTATTGCAACCTTTTTAATTTCACATTTGTAACTTTTTCTTTTAAAAATGTGATTTATTTGTACTTATGATTTATGTTTTATGGTCAACAAATCGCTTTTTGCTTAGCGTCTTTGAGAAGAAAGAAAATGTGTTCGAATCATTATAATGTTATATTGTTGCTAAAAAACGAAATCAATTTTTTTTATATTTCAGGTTAAGGATATTAACTTTGTATTATATGCATATATTATTGCATTTATACTTGCATTTATACTTGCAATTATTCGTATAAAGATATTGGTAAAGCTATCGAAAAATTAATAAAGTTTACGGAGATATTTTATATTGTGTGGTGCATATATTGACATGAAATATTAAATATCTCGTAAATTATATTAATTTTTCGATAGATTTACTTTAATATTATTATATGCGAAATAATCAGAGAAATTATATTAAATAAAAAATCATTTAAAAAACTTCCATGTAATTTTAAAAAATTGATTTTTTCGAAAATTAATACCAACATTTGCATCCCTTCAGATCGTACAATTTTCATCTAAAACATTTTCTCGTATTTTTCATATTTCCCGAATATTCGACTCTCTCATCACGTTTAAAATAAAACATGTACTTTTTATATTTAACAAAAAAAGATTGGCAAAAAAAATTATTTTGATGTTTGAATTAAAAAATAAAACAAATCAACAATTAAAAACGATTTGGTAATTTTTCTTTTATAAATTAAAATTAAATACAAAATTTTAGTAAATATTGACAATAATGGGGACCCAGCTCCGATAACCTTGACTTTGACATATTGTATAAGTCAAACCTGAGTGACCTTCAGAGGGTTTCAGCCCGCACTCGTTATTCGTTCAAAAGTTATTAACAAACTATAAAAGAAAGTTTAAAAGATTACGTTTTATTTCTGCCACAATGTTAAGAACTACGATCTCACACCCTTCCTTCCTTGCGTAACGACTTTCCACGTGAAGCGAGTTCCACCCCACCTTCCTCTTTGCCTAAGGGCGAATGACTTCCTACGCAAAGCGGGATCTACCTCATCTTCCTCCCTGTCTAGAAACGTTTCTACGCAAAGCAAGATCCACATGCATGAAAAGTCATTACGCCTCTTGGCAGGAGGGAGGTGAGGACCTAACTTCACATGGAAAATTGGACGTCCCTAAGCAGAAAGGATGGTGAGGTGAACCTCGCTTCGTTTGGAAAGTCGTTACACAAGAAAGGGGGAGTGTTAGAATTATAATAAAAGAATAGTTCTTAACATTGCAAGACATTAAAAATATTTTTGTTGTTAATAACTTATTTGGACGAATAACGAGCGTAGCCTAAAATCTTCTGAATATCAGTCTGATCTCGATAATATATGTCAAAATCAAGATCATTTGAGCTACGTCCGTTATTGTTAACATTTACCAAAATTTATTAACGATTTAGTACCTAATTGTTTATAAACAGTACTTTGAGCGTCCCTGGTAGGACCCTCTTGCCTTTTAACGCTGCAGAATGACATGCACGTGACATATCTTGAATTTCTCGTTCAGACTAAACCGATATTCGATAATAATGATATGAACGATCTGTTTCAATAATATCACTCGGTAAGTCTCACAGCACTGCCTACATATTATATGTTGCCTACAGATTTGCTGGTACTGTATATGAGATCACAACGATAGTAATTTATGTCGTGTAACATCGTGCGAATGCCGTTTGCACAATTACGTTTGCACTTGTTACAAGTATGTGTTGGTCGTGCGGTAATTGCGCGAATCGTATTCATCCCGAATCACGCAGTCATCGTATAATTATAGCTACATATTTCCTCATCTCATAACGCATACATGCTGCGAATGCAATGAATGTATTAATTTCAGACTGAGATTCTTGTGTTAATATGATTCGCAACAAAGCGTTTCTCTTTCGACTTGGAAACGTTTTGACATTTAAGAACAACTATCATTGTTGCAATATCTTTAAAATAGAACTCGCTTTTAACATTTTTTTTATCGTAGTTTGCGTTTTATAGAAGCAACGATTTTAACATTTCTCAGTTATTTAATTAAAATTAATTGCACGATGTAAATATATTCTGCGTGATATGTAATATCTTCTTATTATTTACATTACTGATATTTATAAATTTTGTTGAATCACTTATAATGAGATTTATAACACAGATTATCCATTAAATGTTATAAAAAAAGTAATTTAAGTTATTAATTGTTGAAATATAATTTTAATTATATTATTTAATATTCGAGTATGGCTTTGAATAGTGAATGTATCATTAAACCAAGTGCAAGTTATAATTAATTATAATTTTGCAAACAATACAAATCGATTAGGATTCATCTGAATTCAAAGCTATTTGTGAAATATACGATACTCCATGAATACATAACTGAAGCATTGGAATAACATATCATGACAAGGCTTAACCATGGCGTAGTTTGAATCATAATAGCAGCGACTAGATTGTTGTTTACCGAAATAAGGCAAATGTACAATGTCGTGTATAATACCTATTAGAATATTTCAATCATCCGCATTTACAATAACATGATTGTTATAGCATTCTTAGATTGTAATTGATTAATTCCAGGAGTTAATTCGAATAATTTTAAGAAATCAGATTTATCTTATTTTATTATTGGATTATTTTAATAATTAATTAACTTTTTTAAATACTGATATTGTCTCAGTACAGACTAAAGATGACACGATTTTTCTCTCTCGTCGCATTGCTTGTCTATTAAGATTCTCACATAAGAAATTATAATATGCATTTATACAGAGGAACATTATGTTACCGTTTTCTATTGCACTATGCTTCAATTTTGTCATCTGAATAGGGTAAAGTTGCCAAAATCGCACCGGCTCTTAAATTGCACTACCTCGCTTAAAAATTCAATTATTGTATTTATATACTTTCTTACGGGTTATTTAAGATCTACATGATACTGTAATGCTACTCTATTATACTCGTGACATGAAGTGCAACAAAAGCGTTGTTATTTACATAAATAAAAAAATTGTGATAGCGTTGCTAGTTTTCAACATATTTCATAGCAGAATCAACATAACACATAATACAAACTATGAGTTAAACTATGTAAAATATGCTGAAATTCTTTTCTCATTTTTTATATGCACGGAGAGAATTTTGCACGGAGAGAATTTTCTTTTAAAATTTACCCTGAAAATATGGTAGTTGTGGTACAATACAATATTTTAAAGGTTTTTACCATGCACTTCAGTAAAATTGATCAAACTTATTTTATACTTCATTGTAGTTTTATTAATGAATGAGAGATTTACATTAAAATTCTTCGAAATATGGTACAATGTTGTCCCACGACTGTCATATTTTCCGGGTAAATTCTAAGAAAAAATTCTCTCTGTGTGAAAATAGAGATACGGATAATAACATTGGCGTATGTCGAAGTTATTACGCACATGCTAATTACGTAGAATATGTTTACAGTTGGCGTGACTAACGTCAGCGGCACCATTAGCGAATTCAATGTGGAAGAACAAACGTGCTTGACCTTTTAATGTATGAACGAGGCCGCGTGGGTGTCCGCATCGCTATATATCGTCTATATTCATCTCATTTATGGTAAGAGCATTGGTTTGTCTTATTCTCGTGCACGAGAGAACGGCAAATGGAAAAAATTTAATTAACGATGCAAAATCAGCGTAATATCATTTTTAACGGATTGCACTGTGTTATACGTTTATATCACGTGTACAAGCTATCAGGTGTTCTAGTCAGTGTATTATAGGTACAATAATTTGCTGCTTGAAAATTAATAAATGGGAACTTTTGAACATTGTAGAAATTATTACATATATTATTATTATTATTGCTTTATTATGAAATGCAAATAAGAACATAAGAATATAATACCTATTTCAGGAAGTTATAAGTTAGTAAATATAAAATAAATAGAATGTATGTACGTGCCAATTGCAAGTGTTACGAATAGTTATTAGATTTTTCGTGATAATAGAGAGAGAGAGAGAGGGGGGAAGGGAAGGAGAGAGGGAGGAGGGAGCGAGAGAGAGAGAGAGCGTGTGTGCGTGTCAATCTAATTATTATTGACTATATTGATCAAACGTGATATCCATAAACAGCAAGATATTATCATTATATTTTGCTATTGGTTTCATATGCTCTCTTTAATATATTTCGATAAAAGAAATTTATGCTGTTTATGAAAAGAAAATATAATTAAAACAATCGAATAATCAAAAGATTGTGTTACGATAAGACTTGCGCATATTTATATGCTCGAACTTTATCATAAGCAGTCTTTTGATTACCTGTAGTTTTTTTTAGTTTTATTTGCTTTTTATATGCATTACCTCAAGCAGAACAACAAGTCATTATGATATCAAAATGATGTCAAAATGACTCCAAAATGATCATTAAAAATCATTTTTCAATCATTTCCGATTCATTTGAATGTCATTTTAACATTATCGTGACTTGTTGTTCTGCTTGGGTACCGTTCATAAATTCGGGAACGTTTGCGATTTTTTCGCATTTCACACAAACTTAAATATCTCAGTGAATAAAATCGTAGAGAAGTTTTTAAAAATGTATTTTAAATAAGAAGAATACAACTTCAATCTGACATTTGAATTTTGTTTCTATGACATATTTTCCTCCTAAATTATAAAACTGACATTTTTTCAATATTTTTATCATTTTTTTAAGTACTCTACCTGAATGGAACATTATCGAACGAAATTTAACTGACTAGCGTTTAAAAATAGACTTTTTAAGCTTTAAAATGCTTTTAAAGAAATTGCTACGATGTTTTTTCGCAAAGATATATTTAAAAAAGTATTTTTTATACACAGAGATTGATTAATCAAAATGATACATTTTGCGCCGTAAAACTCAATGCGTACTCTTAAGCGGTGCATACTCTTGGCCGATCTTACCCTACTTGTTTAAAAGTTATTTATATAAAAATGTAGAAAATTATGATCACATTGCGCTCCATAAGTCATTATAAAGCAAATTATTTGTTGTTTTGTTTTTTATAATTGGTTTCAGAGTGTATTTAATGACTAAAATTTTTTGGCTGATATAAGGCTGATATTGGCTTTTTCAGTTTATTTTTTCCAGTAAGCTTTATAATATACACTTGCGTATCATCAAGGAAGGGATATTTCAATTTTTAGACAATGACACTCTGATGCAAAGGTTATGCTGTTTTTTTTGTCAGGTTTGCTGATTGGCTAATGCTACTTGCAGGAAAGAGCTAAAAAGTATTTGTTTGCCTCCCTTTTCTCCGTTAAGCCGTTGTTTTTAGTGTAGGG
>NW_017256957.1:244470-288375 GCF_001594055.1 Mycetomoellerius zeteki | reverse complement strand
TATTATAGAGTATAGGGCTTACTGATTTTTTGGCTGATAATATATTGTACAGCCTAAACATTTTTAAAAAAGATGAAAATTTCTTAGCCCTATACCGTGAAATCTTTGCGTGCTTTTAGTTGCGAGGAATTAAATGTTGTCACAACAATGGCGATTCGCATTAATATCCTTTCCGCTTGAAAACGAGCGGCGAGCCTTTCAAGGTGTATTAAGTGACTTTTGAATGCGTCGCTAGATGTGTCGTCAAACAATTACTGAGGTCACTTCCACGAGCATCCACGCCATCTTAACCACTGGAAAATTACCGCCAAAAACATGTCGTGAGATAACACGTAATATCGAAGTATTTTTCAAATACTCCAAAACATAAACTAGAGATAAAAATTTATCTCAAGTAAAAAAAAAAATTTTAAACTTATCAGTACGATGTGTACACACTGAAAGAATGTTTCGTATTTGTGACTATAATTATATGGTAAAATAATTATGGTTAGGAGCTCCATTTATAATTACTACTACTATAATATTAATAGTAATAATTATATTTATAGTTTTATATCGGAATCGTTTTCAGCGACCAAAAATCTATAAGTTTTTTATTACTTGGTCGCGTTGGTGGTCTAGAAAGAATTTTTTATCGGACAGTATTATTTGTAAATTGCTGTATCGCATGTAATAATTTATAATTTATATCCTTTATTGTATACTTAGACTTTTTAAATTGTCACGCTTCTTTAAAATATGATACTTGTATATGAATAATTAACTGTATTGGTTCAATATATTATTTGAGTCGTTAATATTCATTAATGCAAAACGATCGCAGATGACATCTTTCGTTATTTGTCGCAAGCGCGTTTCGAGGAATAATAAGCTCGCGTGCCGCTGCCTGCCCGACTCAATCGTATCTCGTTTTGCACTGATGGCAAGTAAGGTCAGCGTGTGTATACAATACAGTAATGTTGTATACGTTGCAAAAGACAAACATTGAACACCGGTGCCACTGTGCCAGTCGATTCCTTGTTGCTATGAAACTCGCACGTAAAGAGAAAACTGAGAAACGTTCAAAGCGCTACAATCGACCATTTTATAAACGTTTTATTTATTGTTTATAAATTTAACGTTAATGGAATATCTTAGTTTATATTTTTCTGTTAAAAATTGAAGTTAGGAATAAGTTAATTGATTCGTTTGAAAATAATTGTAATGTTTAATAATAATTGTAATTGTTTTTCTGCTAGAACTGTTTTTTAGCAGTGTTTGTATTTCTTCGATTTGAAATTGATTCTAACGTTTATAAAAGTATATTTAAAAGAACGTTTACAATTATTTAACGTAGAAAATGATATTGTTTTATATTTCTTTTATTTCTAATGTAGATATATGTACCTCAGAGAAAAAATAAAAAAATATGATTCTTAAAAAAGTAGGTACTTTGTTTCTTAATCTTTGTTAGGAAGTATATATATTATTATTTATTGTTTTAGTTCGTTTTTTATATATTTTTTTATTTTCATGTAGAATGATTTTATATATATATATATATATATGTTAATTTATCATATTAATTTCTCTATAATTTACAATTCAAATAGCAGTGAATCAAATTGACGTACTGAATTATATATTCTAGAGGTGAATTTGATATAGATTATACCATTTTATTAATTGTTTCGATAAAATTGCAAATGAATTTGTATCGGTTTTTACCATATTTTACGCAAAAAAAAAAATACAATTTTTATATCCAATTTTTCCTATTTATATCGTTATAGCTGGTACTGCCGCGGAGAATGGTTACTTCGGACCATGGAGACAATGTAAACTCCTTCTCTATGGACGTGAGTGGTGCGGCCAAAGCGTCTCTAGGTTCCAACCAGTGTGTAAGTTTCGTTTTATGTGTGACTATAAAGAGAGAAACTGATATTTTTATAATGCCATTCTTCGCCAGAATGATATTATTTTTCCACAAAATCTTTGTAGTCTAATTCTGATTTTGATGTAATAGAACAATAATTGTCGTAAAGCGTTCTCTCTACCGTTTAAAGCGTTCTCTCTATACATATCGGTTATTGCGAGGAATATTTCCGAAGCCTCAGTGGTCGAGATGGCTAAGACACCCGCCCCGGAAAGTTCCAGGTTCGACTCCTGGCTGAGGTAATATTTTTCGCAATAAGTTTCTTACATTTTCTAACTTAAATTAATTTAGGGGGGATTATTAATATTTCAGATTGATTGAAAGTCTGAAAGTTATCGACGCGCAGTTATGTCTGAAATAAATTTATTTAATAAATACATAATAATGTAATACTTGAAACAACTGACTTTGTAATTGGCTGTCTTATATTATAGTTTGAGAACAATAGTTCTATATTATGAGATCTTGAATAATGTCGATTCCTATAAACATTCTGTAAAAAATTAACAAGAAAGATAAATTACGATTAGCGCTCAGTATCGTTAAATTAGACGAGTGTATTTTTTTGTATATTTTTCAACTCTTCCTACGTAAATTTAAATTGTTTAAATAAAACTATGGAATATTACGGTTTTTAATTAAAAGTTAAATGCATATTGAATCAAAACTTGTAATTTTAATATTAAACAGTTTGAAATATTGTATAACGACTATTTACGTTTTACATTTGTGATCAATACAATAGATTTATTTAGTTTTTTAACGAAACGTATTCACGAAAAATTTATATATTGTGTAAGTTGTTAACATTAATGAAAATTTTATGATATTGTTCTCTCTATTCCATTCTTTTATCATTTCTTCGTTGCATTATTACGAAAAATGTTGTGTGATATGAAAAAAAAGTGTGTAATTACGCAGCGCAAAAAAATTCCTATGGCTAGAAAGTTCAATGGAAGTGCAGGATTACATTGCGATGCAATAGAATCACGACGAGATTTTTCCTTTATTTCCAGTGGCTGTGTGGGTGGCGGGATTAGCTTCTGCCGCTGCCGCTTCTGCCCTTTTGGGGATTCTGGTCGCTCTGGCTGTGCTTCAATTAGCGATGGCCTCTTCCGCGAAGCGGGTTGTAATTTCGTACAGTACTGCCTTAATAGGCAAAGTCGCCCTTGCTACATTGGCAAGTGAGTATAAAATATGTTCTAATATAGTTGTAAATGAACAGAGAGAGAGAGAGAGAGAGAGACAGAGAGAGGAAGAGAGAGATTATTCATTGCGTAATATAGTTGTTATGGACCGAAACTTTGAAACTTTGAAAGTACATAAAATATCCGAATCGTATTAAAGATATTTAGAAGTTCTTTCTATTTGTACGTCGCATATTTTTGCAATACTACAGGCGTATAATATGTATATTAGAATTACCGCTTGCTCACGCTCGTCTATTTACTGACCTATGTGCGAGCTCTTATAGGAGACATTGAATGTGTCGAGAGATTATCTTACATTAAAGCAATATTATAATGCGCTGCGACATACCGCGTAATCTCTTTTATTGTGTTGACTTCATAATGACTTTTCATATAAGTTAAGAAAATATTAAATATATATATTGAAAAAATATAATATATACTAAATTTTAATAAATAATTATTTGAACGGTACTAAGCAAATATTTATTAAATGTAAACGTATATTAATTTTTGTTATAGGAACTGTCAATTTATTTATAATTTTTTATTGAGTAAATATTTATTTACTGTAAATAAACATTTAGTTAGCACTGTTTAAAAAAATATATGTAATAAGATTTAGTACATTTTTTTTCAGTGTATTTCGCCAACGCGCACGCGTATTTGAGTCTTTCTCATTCATATAGATTTATAATACGCGTTTTTTAATATCTGATAATATAATAAATTGCGTTATAATATTGCATTGAAATATGAAATTATATAAAATTTAATATTGTACACAACTTTAATCGTCTGAATAAGATTGAAAACTGAAAATTTTATAAATCGATTTGTTTAATTTCTCTTTTTAGCGGCATTAGCGATTGTAGCAGCGAGTCTTTTCGCTCTGCAAACAGACGATCGAGCCAATAGTTTTGTCATCACAAGAGGAGAAGCTTTTTATATGCAGGTAAAGTATAATGGTGCGAAAAAATGTATATTATTCTTTTTTTTTTAATTTCTTGCATTCTTTGGCTGAAAATAACTTTTTCTTTTAAATCTTTTTTTTAATAAAAATCAATAATTAGATTTATTTATTATGTTGAATGTTATATTGTAGTATTGTAATACATACATTATGGTATTATTATATAGGAAATAATAGGTTAATAATAGGATATTAAGTAAGAGATAATATTAATGATGAATTAAAAGTAAAATAAATAACCAATTTTATATTTAAACATTGCAAGTTTTAACGAAAATAACTTTAATTGCACAACGAAAAACAATTTTTTGTTTTTGAATTTCGTATATTTTTAACAAATTAAAGACAAGAATGTAAGGGAAAGTAAGAGTCAGCGCGGTACTTTATGCGCAAGTATAACAATAGAGATGTTTTAAAAGTCCATTTTTAATGTAAAAGTATATAATATCTATATAATATCCGTACTTGAGTTTCGACTTACTTCGAGTCATTCTCAGCGAAATTGGACATAATAATTCTATTTTGTGCAAATAGTGCATCATTTATGAGAGTAATAAACGGATATTATATAGACATTATACATCCTTATATTAAAAATGGATTTTTAAAACATCTCCATTGTTATTCTTGCGTATAAAGTACCGCGTTGACTTCTACTTCTCCTCTTGTCTTTAATTTGTTAAATATTAAGGAGTCCTATTATTCTTGTATTTTTAATTTTTGTTTCTTTTATAATGATGAGAAAAGTCATAGAAATTCTGATTAAAATAATAATATTTCTGTGGCATATATTTTTACGTATTCGTATTAATATCACGGATTACATTAGTATCACTAGATAGTTTCGCTGTTAATTTATTAAATCTGCATTTTACACTTTAAATATGTGATAATTTCACTCTTCTAATTTTGTCAACATTTACTTGCTAATATTTTCAATATGTGTGCGTGTGTCTCCTTAATTGATTTCTCGAAGGGTGACCTTCGAGTTAACGCGATGCTGTTAACAAACGAGATAATTTTCAATAGAATGCGTTATGTATCCATTTCCAAGTTTCTAATTCATACTTGATGTACCGTTAAAACACGTTGTTCGTTGACGTCAACGCTAGTTCTCGAACCTGTTGCACGTAGAAGCAGTTGTATATATTTTGAACTTGCTCCGTTTAATTTATATCCGTATTTCATGCACGTTTGGAACGCTAAGATACTCAAACTATCCCGTGTAAAAAATTAATAAAGGGGAATTATCCGTAGGATACGGCGATACAATTTCAAATATGGTAAAGTTTCAAAAATTTGTAACTAATTTTCGAAATTCAAATTTGGTAATCCTCTCATTGTATGGAGGGTACTGAATGATATCAGAAAGGAAAAAATTAAACTTCGAAAATTGGATTCAAATCCTATTTTATTCAGAATTATATACCACGTTGAGAAAAATTTCTGGTTGAAAGTAAACGAACCGAAAAATTCTGATCATATCAATTAGAATTATGGTTATCTCAACTAAAATTATAATAGATTCAACCAGAAAATTCTGTGACTTATCCATTTTTAACTAGAATTTCAATTAATGCAATCAGACTTTTTCGAGTGCATTTTTTAAATTGTACCATCTTAATCTCTACTTGTTTTAAAATGAAGGGAAATGGTTTTTATAAAAAAATGTTTCAAACAAAAGTTATCTGAAAATGATTCGAACAAAAGTTACCTAAAAAGGAATAAATAATAATAAATTAATTTTCGAAAAAATCGATTTGGTAAATATGCCGATGGAGGGAATCCATTCCGATGATCTTGATCTTGACATATATTGTCAAGACCCTGAATGATCTCTAGCAGGTTTTCGACGTCGTAAGTGTTTAAAAAATTAGATTGCCATTTACAAAAATGAAGTTGATCTTAATGCTTCTACTCAAGGTCAAATCTTGTTAATCAAAATATGTCGCCCTCGACACCACGCAACATTGTAAAAACAGGATTTCGATATCTTGCATAGTTGAGAAATTCAAGTGCGTTGATTAAAATGGGACATCCTGTACATATATAAATGGAATATAATGTTACTTATGTAGTACAACGCACATTTATTGCTATAATATATTAATATATGGTGGTATGCGCATCTCGTATGGGATATTATTAGGTTGATAAAAAGATTTTCTCTCTCTTAATATTCACATTCTTTGCAATTCAGTTCTTGCAGTATAGTAAAGTTCCGATTTTGTTAAGAAAACACCAAATTCTTTGTTACAATTCTTCGCGGAATGATTATCCTATATAAGTATTAAAGGGGATGTGTATATATTTAAGAACCTTATATTTTTATATTGATAAAAAGAAAACGAAGAACAATCTTTCCGATCAAGTAATATTATTAAATGCTATTAGATTATTATTAAAAACAATTATGGAAACTGTTAATTAAATATAAATATCTCTCTTATACGAGAATACATTTTTATTCCGATATAATACGTAGCTCTATTAAATCTACTTTAATATGGATATACAAACTAATCAAAAAATAAATTACATTCGTATTGGCAATGAATAGTAATTTGAATTGGATATCGACCGCAGAGTACGATGCGGCAGCGACAATGATGGCATGTGCATGGAAAAACGTCACGTTTTATAAAACTGAACGATAACGTCGCCAACGCACCTCGGAAGTTTGTTCTTATCGCAAGACGGCAGCTCGGGTTTCTCCCAATGCGATGAAACATTTGCGATCTTTGCATTTAGTACTTGCAGTATAGTAAAGTTTTAGATTCCGACAAGGAAATACTCAACTTGATATTACGATTCTTCGCAGAATGATTCTATCCGAATAGCGAAAAGGAATATATGTTCATGAACTCTAGATCAATATGCACTTATAAGTCATTAATATGCACATGAATCTAATAATCTATCAATATGTACTTTTAAAGTGAATGGATTCTTATCTCTCTCTCTCTTTTTTTTCTTTCAAGTTCAATTTGATTAAAATGCATGTAAAATAACAATATTGGTAAATAAAATTTATTTAATCATGCAATAGGAAATACATTTGTATAATTGTTGAAGGTATTCAAATGTTTTCTGAGAGTAAGAAGTAATTCTAAAGAAAATATATCTGTACGTGAAAATATATTTTGTAAAAAAATAATATAAACGTAGATATTACGTACAACATAATATATATAAAAATGTAAAAATGTAATATAATAATGTAAAAATGTTCTCCAAATATCATTGTATTATGTGATGGAATATATTTCAGAAATATTATGATTTCTTAGCAAAATTATGTCAAGATTTCATAAATTTCTCTTTTTTGCGTAGAAATTTAGCCTGATTACAATATACTACGAATATGCTAAGAAATTATTTTAAACTTACTAGGCTTGAAGATGCAGAATTTATATAAAAAATTAAAAGAGATAAAGAGGGATGAAAAAAAAAAAATATTGAGATAACTTTATCAAGTAATACCATACACTTCCGCTGGCGTGCGAGTAAATTGTCAATTGGCGCAGAAACGTATACCTAACGAAGAATTAAACTTAAGCTTAGAAGTCACCTGATCGTGAACCGGACTCAGGTGTTTCTTTAAGCCCCTGTCTCCCCACCGATCGTAACTTAGTATGTGTCGGAGCACGACTCGTAGATACTTTTAAAACAATGAGCCGACATTGGCGGACCTGCAGTGAGTGTTTCGGTGTGGCTCGTTAATGAACTCGCCGTGTTGTCCTCGTTCTCAGTTTTGCGATAAGTGAATTTTTTCGTTCCTCGGCTGGTATGAGTTCAGCCTTTTGTCGTGGCACACAAGCTCGAACGTGAGCAGTACTTTTTGTCATCCCCAAAGCTATTAGTCATATTTTTTTAAATAAGTATACATTAAAAAATTGAATATACAATATATTTAAAAAAGACGAAACTTTCTATTGATTGGTCACTGTATTGTATATTTCGCTCGCGATAAATTCTCCTTCAACATCGATATTGTTTTATCATTATGTTAGATACGATGACATTTTGATATCTTATCTTCGAAAATATACGATGATGGACAAGAGAAAACGGAGTCTCTTGAAAGGGGCCAAGGACGAAATTGAATTGGACAGAATGAATAAGCACAAACAAGGCAAGGTAATATCATTACTCAAGGAAATTCAATTGAGTTAATGTATTTGCTTTTACTTTCCCATGATATTAGCAATATTGTATACAAAATGTACAAATGAAAATAATAGAAAACTTTTGTTATATCTTTTTTATTTATATTTAAATTTATAACTTGACGACAATTCTATCGAAGAAAAATTGTTCTATATTAAGAAATTTTTATGATCGAGAAGGAAGAATAATAATAATCATAAGTTATCTCCTTTAAAATAAATCAAGTTGCATCGAAATAATTTTCGCTGTTACGCAGAAAAAGTCACTGAAGCAAGCAATTTAAATGTTGCACACAACAGCTGCTACATCTAGTAGAGTTTTATCACGACACAACAAAGTCATTCCGTTTATACAATTAATGTATGCTGTTACATAACGTGTGAATGAAAATATCACTTGTTGTGAAATCATGTGATACACATACGCATGTTCATTTGCGACAAATAAAGTTTTTGTTGTCTAAATCAATTTTCTCTTATTTTCTGCTCAATCATATTTTCGAAATTTTCGTTATTTTATCGCGATTTGCTTTTTTCTTAATTTATTTGGTAATACTCATACGTACATTAGTGCGAAAGAAACCCGTCCAACGCAACAGGAAAAATAATCATCGCCTTCGTAATTAAAAGGGGGTGGTGAAGAACATCGACGATGAGCATAGCGGTTGCCTGTGTTCTTTTTTATCAGGTCTCTCGCGTATAGGGGAGAGAAGCTCGTCGCGACGTTCGTCCCCAAGGAGGACAAAAAGAAAGGAGGCAAACACCGGACGACCAGATTAATTATAGCGATGGAACGACAATGGCGCGCGTGGCTTCTTTGTTGGCCCTAATTAAATTGTCTCCCCTTCCTCGCGCACTCCTTCCACTATCCATCCAGTCGATCACCACCTACGGATGATGCCTCTTCTGCTCGTATCGATAGTATACGATGAGGATCTCCTAGTTACTTGTTCGCCGTGTAAGGAGGAACGACGTTTGAGAAAGAGAGAGAGAGAGAGAGAGAGAGAGAGAGAGAGAGAGAAAGAAAGAAAGACATTTGTGCACGGTTGGATGATGGAGATTCATAGTGTGCAATCGTTTTCTTGCAAGATAGTAGGGACTATGGCATTGCGACATGTATATATTGAAGTCCTGATGTGAATTAGTATTTTGAAAACACGGAGATGCGCTCCAAATTAGAACAGCGGAATAGAACAGCAGTGTCAATTGGCATCTACAAGCCAATTAGTGCAAAGGAAAATAAATGCGCGATTCTCGGAAAAACAATTGATTTCTTATGGTTGTGTACGTAAAGTTTACAGTTCGAGCTTTTGTGGTTTTATTTATGTCTCATTTCCGGATAGGTGCATTTCTCTTTTTTCAGAGATCGCGCGAAATAAATAATTTGTAGATATAATAGGCTTCTTAGTGAATTAATTTTATTATTATTAATTTCGTATAAATTTCCCTATAATTGTACTGGAGATATAACAGTCTGGCTATGAGTTGATAAACTTTTGATTGGCCTGTCGTTTTTGTTAACTTCAATAAATTAGAATGAGTAAGATATGGTACCTATAAGTTAGAATAAGATAGCATATATAAAAAGAAACGGTATATATCCTTCTTTTTCATTCTTCTTTTATCAAAATTTCTTGTGACCAGATTCTGTTATAGGTTTTTTAAATTATAGGAGTTTTATAATACCTAAAAATAAAACCCATATATATATATATTTTCCAATTTCTCAGCAAATGTTTTCTATTATGTGTGAAAGCACATAATAGAAAACATTTAAAACTATAAAATGAAAAAATTAAAGCCGTTTTTTAAATTAAAATCAAACACGTAAGACTTTTTTAAATTTTACAATAAATTTTTAAAGCTCAAACAATAAGTATGTGTTTTATTTATATATTAATTTTATACTTGTTCAATTAATGTAATATTAAATATAATATATTGCAAACAGAACGATTATGTACGTCATGTATATTTAAAAATTCATTTATTTTGTGATAAATATACCCTTTAAAGTACATTATATTCCAATCGAATATATTGATGGATTACAAGTCTCATAAAAAGAATGTTGAACCTTATTTATCTTTAATAATATATGCCTTTTTATACATGTATTAATTTCCACGTAAATCTTGATTTATTACAAGAGCATATAAGACATTTCTGTATTATTGTTTATTGCTTACAAATAATTGTCATTATCTATTATTTTACTACTTAACGAGAAATGTATGAAATGGGAAAGAAGAATTATGAAATGTGCTAAGAGAAGATACGATCGATATTTTTGATATATGTACATAGCTTCGCACGATTGGATTTTGATCAAGACATTTTTTGTAGATTTTATTTATTATTGCAGTTGGCTGCCATCGTCTTGAACTTTGGTGTACTGATCTCTGCCGTTTACGAGGGCATTTATGCCCGAAGAGGTGGCGATCCGACTAAGATTAGGGTCGTCACGGATCCTCGTGGAGCCACTATAAACAATCCAGGATATCGGGAATACCATCAACCCACGAACGGTAAGCCCGAACTGGACAACAGTTCAATTTTTTGATATTTGCGATTCTACTAAATTTTCCTATTGAATATAGACATGTTATCCTTTTTTATATCAATAGACAATCAAATTCGCCAAACCGGCGGTATAAGGCAGTGAATATGATTAGTACCTGTTTTTAAAACACATTCAGTTTAATGAGAAATTGTATTTCTATTCATTACGGACCTTATTTAACATTGGATGCGATAAGTCAAATGAAACTATAATTTAACATGCCATATTATGTATAGAAAATATGTAAAAAATATTCATTAATGCCCGTTTCTACCAATGTAGGTTAATTTTAATCTCGGTTCAACTAACTCTTCATCTTTTTCTAAGAATTAGACAATTTTCAAAGACCACACAAAGTTTTTTTTTGCGTTATGATATGTATATTGCTTTATTATGGATGATTTGTCTATGTTAAGATCCGCTTTGACGTATCCTTTCTTTTTGAAACATTCAATCTTGGTTTCATCACGAAGTTTCGATAATAATTTATATTGTAGGTCATATTTGCCGATACTTGATGATCGGCTTTTCCGAAAGAACTTGGTTTAGTCAGTTGACATAAAATCGATATAATTCTCAGAAAAAAAGGATCATATTATCATGTCTGGAACTGAAAGTGATAAAGTTTAGAAGTCGATGTCCATAAACGTGGTAAGAGAACGATATAGGAGGAAAGAAAAAAAGAGTATAGAAAGAAGAACGTAGTAGCATACGCGTAGTAGAATACGCTTTTTCGTTTTTAAAGAGTCTTACATACAAATATACCTATATATATATATATATGCAGGATGAGGTAAATTGTGGTGTGTTTTGTGTATTTGCTCGCCACTACGTAACATTTTTGCAACATCGAATGAATTTGTCGTAATGTAGCGTTCATGCTACGCTGCGTATCTCCGCCGTATTGCTGCGCGTAAAGGTCACCCCCAATACATCAAATCCCATCTACCGTAACTTATGGACTTAGCTCGTAATATATTAGACCGTAAAACGAAGTGGCTTTTTTTGTCGTCCTGGCACGCGTAATGCTTATGAATGTTGTAACACACATTGCATATAATATACGTATAAAGTATATAATTTGAATAATAATAATAATTATAATATGTGTAACCGAAATATTATCTGTGACGTAATACTCTTTCTGTTAACATGTAATACACCTGAAGCCAAAAGTTGAAAAACATTTTTAAAAAATTGACATTTTTGGGATTACTTATTCAAATATCCATAACAATGTGTCTTTTTTAAACAATAATGTTTTAGATCCAATAACTATATTATGGGATATCTTCAGAATTATTATTAAAAACCCATTATTATACATTTACAAACATTTGAGTAAGTAATCCCAAAAATGTCAATTTTTTTAAAAATATTTTCAAACTTTTGCTAAGCTTTTATGCATTCTTTTGTTTAGTTAGTATCCTATGCAGATTCTCTCTCTCTCTCTCTCTCTCTCTCTCTCTCTCTCTCTCTCTGTGTGCGTGCGTGTTAGACATTTGTACCCATACAGCACCGAGGGACATTCTAAGAACATTCTTAGGATATAAGACGTCCTTTCTCTTCTTTAAAGACGTCTTATGTAGGCTTGTGTTGTATAATCTAAAATATATACATACTTGTGATAATAATTCGATTACATTGATAACATTCCGAATATAAAAGAAATAAAAAAAAGTAAAAGTTTGTTTAATCAAGCAGCACAGGAAATCAAGAACAGAAATGTAATCGCGTTGTTAATCTTATTGCAGGTGGCACGATCTCGATGACAGACGCCAGCGGCAAACCGTACGTCGGTGGGGCCGGAAACGGATCGACGGCTTCGGTAGCGACTTCCAGTAGCGTGACTAGCACAGCTTCGCCCCTTAGAAGTTCTCTGAAGAAGCCAAAACCCCTTGGTATTCATAACCCTGGCTTCTCGGCGCACAGCCCGACCTTGTCGAGGAACGGCTCGCAAAAGAAAGTGCGTATACAGACGCATTCGACGGAAGTTTAACTGATGCTCTTTTGGCACGTTCGCGTTGTCAGCATGAGCGTTTGCTACGTGATTGCAGCATCGTCATCGTTCAAGGCTGTTGCGACAGGAAATTGAATGGCAATGACAAGACGTCTACTCAAAGTAGTTCCATGTGCATGTTTCATTAACGGTAGGTGGTTTCCAATATCACTAACTATGGTTGATTCGGCGATCAGAGACGATGTCTTTGCTGTGTCAAACGATTTTTACTGTTTCACCATAGTCGAATGCTAAAGTTCTCTGTCGTCCATGATTTCGATAATGGGACTTTTAATAAGTTCCAAAGAACGATGCGAATCAAGTCGTTCGTGAGTTTGGTATATCGTTACGACGACAAAGTGTAAATATGTTACGATTGATGATCGTCGGAACTCTTCAAAGCTACCTGAGTTAAATATCAAAGAAATTCAGATCAAACGCGTGGTTTGAACACGTTTTACGCCACGCCGATCCCTACGGACTGGCACCGAATTTTCCATTTACGCCACGCCGGTGCAGCGGTGTATCCAAAACCTTTTTAAGATATTTGATAGATCTGCTTTAGAAAACAAACTGTACTATGCCTTTTGTGTTACTGATGATTCGTTAGTCGTCCCCACTTTGCTTCACGTTCTTTTATTTACTTTAGCTCGCGCATCGCGCGTATCTTTCCAGTTGACGGTATTGCGTGGCGTAAACGGAAAGTTAAACGAAATAGGTTCGGCGCTTAACGTGTTAATAGTAGGGCTCGCTATTATACGTTTAAACGAAAATACGTTTACACGTATAATTAGTATATCCGTTTATTAAAAACGTTTTTCCGAATATACGTGTAATTAATTATTATATGTTTAAACGAAAACACGTTTACATGTATAATTAGCATATCCGTTTATTAGAATCGTTTTTCCGAATATTTTCACTTTTTTTATATAAACGTTTATCCCTTTATTAAGGAGTGTGACGAATTGAGAAAATGCAAAAAATTCGATTTTTAATTTTATTAAAAACGTTAAAATATTAAATATTAATTTTATTAAAAAAACGTTAAAATATTCGTAAAGATGTTTTTCATAGATAGATATATTAAATATACATGTAAATGTATTTTCGTTTAAATGTATAATAAAACACGTATATTCGGAAAAATGTTTCTTTTATAAACGATATGCTAATTAAACGTTTACTTTCAAGTAAACATTTTTTTGAAAACGAATATAAACAGATAAACGTTTTACGTTTACACGTATCTTCGAAAAACGGAATAAAATTAGAGCCCTAGTTAATAGTGACTTGTTGAATATATTAGGTCTTTTCCAATTTTTCTACAATATCTTTATATGACATTATACATTTATAAGTGGACTAATATGATAGAATATAAATGAAAATGAAATATAATAAAAATATTGGCGAAAAAAAGATGGATTAAAATAGAGAAACATATCATACATAACAGAAAAAAATGAGGAAAATTGCATTTGTTATAAATATAATAAATCATAATGACACAGCATCTAAAATATAAAGAAGATTAAAAAAACATTATATAACATAAAATATAACACGTGTGTTTGTATGTGTGCATGTGTTTGTGTACGTATAAGTGATGAAAATTTTGACCTAATGTCATGCACGTATTTTTATAAATCTCATGGAGTATTGACCAATAAAATTCGCACGTTAAGAATATGATATTAAGATAGCTAATCTCATAAATACTTAAGATAAATTAATAAAATTGATATTAATTCAAATAATATTAATAAGTAGCTGAAATTACTTGCGTTATTACAAATCATATTATAAGCAAAAATCAACTTTGATGCATTCAATTAATTTTTTAAATAAAATGTGTTACTATAAAAATATGAATTTTGACAAAATAAAAAGAAGGAAAAAATTTTTATTTATTATTGATATGTGTGTGTAAATGATAGTATTATATTTTTATTTAAAATTGCATCTCTTTTATTGCAACATAATAATATGTGTTTAGGGGATTCTAAAGTCTGTTTCACTGACTAAACGCAATAATTTTTATATAACAATTACTATTTTCCTCTTTTATAGATTTGAAAATTTTATAGATTGAAAATTCTTCTCTAGGATTAAAGTACACAGTTGGAAAAAATGTGTTGAATTTAACATAAATCGCATGTCCCGAACGGTCCACTCAAATTTTTGAGTTAATTTTACACAAGATGAATATGTTAGAAAGTAACACAAATATTATGTAAGAGAATAAATGCAAAGAAAGATAACATTGACATAGTTTGTAAACATACCGTGGGAACATATTTTTTTCAGAAAATTAATATTTATGATATGTTAAATTAACACATATTTCATTCATTTATCTTAGAATTTACATCTTAAAACACATTATTTTTATGTTACTTGTTCACTTACTCATAAATTGTGTCATTTTGACACTAAGAAACATTGAATATCAATTTTACAAAAAATCTTTAAATAACATAATCACATTATGTTAAATTAACACTCGAATATTAAAAAATTCAACACAAACATGAGTGGATCGTTTCCAACACAAATACATAAATTTTTTTACTGTGTATACGCATTAATATATGTCTGTGAGGTGAAGTTTATGCCAAGAGAACAAGAAAACAATTGTTTAAATTGAGATCTTCTTTACTATTTTTTAGTCTGATTATATGGCGTCAGAGCTGTTAATAAGTTTGTTCGCGTCGCATACTCCAACATGTTCCAATATGCTCCTACCATAGCTCCTACTCACTCCAACGTGCTTGGTAGAGTGAGAAGGAGCTATGATAGGAGTATGTTGGAGTATGTTGGAGCTTGCGACGTGACAAACCTAATATTTTAACCATGCTTGCTTGATATAAAAACCTTGTAATCTGTACTTACGACATTATGGTCCACAATTTTGTAAGTACATTACTACACAGACTAGTAGTTTACATGAATAAATAACGTGGAATTCTTAGAATTAGATTCAGATGTCTAATTAAAACGTTATTGTTCTACGAAAATTTATGTATTTGTGTGCGTGATATTGACGTAGTATATAAAAATATGTCGATGTGTCGCATTTTATCGGTAGTCAGCGATCTTGTCGGAGTTCGGGCTTTATTTTAAGATCCCCTTAACAGATATATATTAAAATTAAAAAAAAAATTATGTTTATCTATATACATATACTTCTTTTAAGAGATATTTGTGAAATAAAGACTGTATTCTATCTCAATGCTCCATATTAACACATCTTATGCTCTTGCTTTATTAAGTACATGCCAAAAGATAGAACTGGTAATGAGCAAAAAATCGTTGATAATGATGTCTTAGAGAATTATTACTTTTATTGTTGTTGAAAGTTTATGCGAAAGCGGATGATATAAAAAGTTCGTCTGCATTTGTTTAAAGTTTAATTATAAATCTAATCTTTTCCCCTTTTTATTCTTTTATGTTGAGAAATATGTTAATCACGTATCGAGGCTCTTTTAAATCGAATTTTCAACTTATTTCATTATGAAAATACAACTTATTTCATTATGAAAATACAAATTATTTTGGAATCTTGCTTGTGATAAAACATGATTAATTTAGTTTATACATTATTGGAGAGTTATTTGATGTAACTGTATTCAAACTGCAATAAATAATCTTTAATCATCACATATTTAATCAAGCGCAATTTCCAATGTCAAAGTTTAATTAGGCAAATATACGTAAATTATATGAGTTGGAATTTTTGTAGTATGATTTCTGTTTTGTTACGTATACAAACATAAAACCAAAATAAGAAAAACCGGGGCTCTTTGGCACATGAGGCAAGTTGACATTATATATTTTAATCGTAATAATTAATTGTTTAAAAAATCTAATGTCAAAATTGTGAAAACTGTTCCAACAAATCCCGATCTCCCCTACTTGTTACAATTACTTTTTAATGTGATTACATATCTAAATGAAACTTGTTATTAATGGTTATTAATAACGGTGGTTATTAATAGCGATAATTTTATTACTAAAATATTTTCATACTTTTGAACGCTTAAAAGGACAGAGCAAAAAATTTGTTTAAAAATGTATATGAACTTTTACATATTGTAAGACATACACGAAAATGAATCGTTACTGAATTTAATAATTAACTCGTCGAGAATTTTTTTATCCAATATATGAGTATTAATGATACAGTTACATATTATTGTTAGTTATCTGTGTTAATAATATTATTATTAACAGTTTTCCGTCCATTTAAGTACTTTATAATATTTAGTATTAATTTTCATTTATTGTATAATGTTTTGCTAAACATTTATTTAAAAAATATTCATAATGTATTACACACCGATTACATAGAAACTGTTGTATACTTTGAAAAGAGTGTATTAATTGATTTTATTATAATTTATTATAATTTTGTAAATAACATAATACACTTTAATTCAACAAAAAATAATTTCGATTGAAGACTTGCTTTGTAATTAAAGGATGATTGTACTACTTTTTACATTGGTTAAAGTTATAATTATAATGTAAGGGTAATATTTTATATGTTACAAAATTGAATTTTAAAATAAATAAAAGTTCAGGTGACTAATTAAATCAACTTAATGCTACAAAAAATAAAGTTTATATTCTAAAGAATATAATTTTCATTCTACATAAATTTAATCGTTAATTATAATTGTTCGGCATATAACGTATTGCCGTGATCGAAATTTGCAAGATGCGTGATACGTTTTCCTCTTTTTTTTTCTTCTTTTTATAATATATTTATATATTTTCTTTTAATTTATTAGTTTTATTAATAATTTTATTTTCCTCTTTGCTTGTACGAGTAACTGCGTCAAATACATAGACATATATATATGTATATACATACATATGTGTATGTATGTATAGTGATGAGAGAGAGAGAGAGAGAGAGAGAGAGAGAGAGAGAGAGAGAGACATGCATACACTGAAAAAAATACTAAATTTGAATAAATATTTATTTGAATAATTCTAAATGAATATTTACTAAATATAAACATATATTTACTTGATATAAAACCTGTTAATTTGTGTGATTTAATTATTATTTTTTTATTAAATAAACATTTATTTATTGTAATTAAATTTATTGTAATTAAATTATTGTTTACATAATACTATTCAGAAAAATATGTATCAAGATTTAGTAATTTTTTTTAGCGTATCTCTCTTTCTTTACATGATATATATGTATTTAAATATGCGAGACAAAAATTTATTATTCGCGTATGTCAGAGATCAAGATATAAATTTGTTTTTTTTATCTCTCCGAAAGTATTATTATATTATACTTTATCACTTATGATTTTTTCTTATAATTATTGTTATTATTACATGTTCAACGTATCTTTATTTTTACACGAATATTTGTATAACACTGTTCGAGAACTGGCCTTGTTAAAATGTTTGTATTGCGAATTACGATCGTTTTTACAGACAGTTGAAATGTTTTCCTAAATAAATATTTAATCATATATGCATGCGTTCAAAGTTTAATTTATTATCATACAACTCTCACAAAACAGTTGTATAAACACGATATAATCAAATTAGAAGTTAAGGTTTATCTAGTAAGTTGAAAACGCGTACATTAAGATCAATCACAAATCTTTAAATGCGCAATATGCTTTTATATTGAAACTTTTATATAAGATACCACCGGATTATATTTATTTCAATATACTTTATGGCAAGCATATCGCAATAATAGGTTAAAATTACAGTGGCAAAGATAATTTTGTATCAGAGTGAAAATAATTTCCAATTTGATTGTTATATTATTCTAAGGTAATAATTAATCATAGTAAATGAGAAAATATATTCAATTTGTCGTTAACTCTTTGAGACATTATAATACGTATCATCCCTTTAAGAATCTATCCAGCAAACAAGCTGACGTTATTTATCATCATTTTGACGTCAAAATGACGATAAATAACGTCAACTTGTTTGCTGGATATTTAATTATATTTAATCTACTATTTGATTAAATAGGGTAATTGCATAATAAATTTATATCATTTTATAAAAGATGACATAAAAAGCAAAAAAAGATATATTTTCTATTTTTTAAGAAGAAATAACTCGTGTGACGTCAATTGTCAATTTTTCATTGATGCAAAATTTACGGTTTGAACAAGTAGAAAAAAAACTTTTCTGCTGGTGCAAAATTATCACTGCGAATGCATTCTTTACGTCATCCTATAAGATTGTTGTGACATATTTAATTTTCTTGTTATTGTTCATACTAGATAATGTGAATAGTTAACTTCTATTATTTAAATAGTGAGCTGGTTAATGATGTTTAATCATAAATATACATATATTGTATATATTTACACGTAAATATCCGTTCATATTCTAATGTGAACGATATTTGTCACATTTACACCTATCTATTTCTTAAGTTGGCTGTTTTTTTTGTAAAATTCATATGTATTATTCATAACGTGATATATAAAGCCTATGTGATCTATATTATTATACAATATTTCATATTACACATTAATATTGATCGTTTAAAAAATATCCAACAAATATCATATCCATATTATTGACAATATATTGTATTAATAATATTGATAGTATAGGCACTATTTAAGTGATCGTCAAGAACGACACATAAGAAATTGAATAATAAATGATTTAATAAAATACATGCCTGACTTTTATCATTATCAGATCTTTGATTTTTTATAGAGTGTATTTATTATTTGTATTGATTAACGTAATAAGCATTACAAAAATAAGATACTCGGGTATACAGGGTGTCTAGTAATTCTCCCGACAACGCTCGTGGGCAGATAGAGCGAATCAAATTTAATTGAAAAGTCCTCTATCATTTTATAACTTTTTTTTTTTAGTTACCCAATAAGCAGAAGAAACCCAAAATCGATGTTAAGGTAATATCATTAAGATAGGAAATTGGAAAAGGATCCTTTAGGAAATTGGTAGGAAATTGGAAAAGGATCCTTCAGGAAAAGGATTTGGAATAATTTTTTTATCTTCAATATTAAATCGTTTATTACTGTTTTTACCTTATTTATCAAATAGGTTTGATTTGCGACGATGTTGAAATAAGACAATAATAGTAAAAAAATTAACTTTTATTTATTAACTTACAGACACTAGAAAAAAAACTTAACGACATTGATAATATGATATAACGTACGCGTCTCTCATGACAATTCACGTTAATATTAAATTATTCACATTAATAATTATGTCATAGAGAAGACACATTAGAAAGGATAAATAAATTTCAAGTTTCTCATCACTCATTGGATGACAACTGCAATCAAGTAAGTACAGCGGAGAGATAACGATTTTCAGGCTGATATCGAGCTCGCGACAATTAATATTTTTATTGCGAAAAGTAAGATAATACTTTTCACTCTAATCTTCTTGTTCTTTCGATCACCCGTTATCTTAACTTTGTCAAGGTTCGTCTGAAGGGTCGATAAAACCCCGTCGTGAAACGAGAATGCGCATTTCGTCACGGAGATCCTTCGAGAACACGAGGACGGCACTAATACAGGAACCAACGAATATATCTCGCGATTTTTCAAGATTATGAGAAACATATTAAGGAACATTTTTCCAGGCCACACCTGATCGGCAGTGACTGTCCTATTCATCGAATCAAAATTCAAGATTGTCATATGTATGAGTCGATAACGATATAATAAATATAATTTAATTAATCTCATTGAATAAAGAATGATGTTTTTTTTAGAAATATACGATAGAATAGATCATATGATTCGATAACAGCAATTGGAAGAATCTTAAAAATATCGTTATATTTGGACAATCAATTTTGAATTTCAATTCGATATTGTAATCGCATTTAACAAATTAAAAGTATCCCTCCCTATCCTTCGGAGCACTGGAGATTAATTCTCGTCTCTTCCACACTGGTTGTGTTGGTACGCGTTGCTTCTGCGTCGATACCGAGGAGGCGGAAGAGGAAGGTAGTATCGTCGACGTGGACGTCATGCTAAGTGGTGTCTTGCCAGCCAGGGTGTCGGCATCAGGTATATGGCGTGTCTGATGCCTTGAATCCGTATATCTCCTCTTCGTATACTTCTTGCTCTCGCTAGAGGTCACCGTCGAGTTCTTGTTCGTTTGCAGGATCGTGGGCTCGAAATCTGACCGCGAGATCTGCAGCATTCTCTCGATATCTGCCGTCTTGGACCTGAATCACGCGAACGCATGTTCGCGTTAGTTCTCTACATTTGTATTATTCCTTTATTCAGTAATATTGCACGAGACGATTTATTTATTATTTTAATGTGATAAATGAAAAAAATTCTTATAAGAAAATATAATATAATAATTAAGTTTCAAAATAATCTCATATAATCGCAATATTTTTTATCTATGCACGATATAGAACATTGTTTTACAAAATAATCATATTAATTATAATATATAAAACTATATAAGTTGTCCTAAACTTTTCTGTGTGTCTTCAAAAAATCTTTATACAGATGTTTATAAATGTTTACTGTTATCTAAAGAAAATATCCTTTATTTATTGCGTATTCACATATCAATCTTAATAAAGGATTTATCACAACAATTCAGTATTTCCGAGTAGTCTGTTCAAAACTTCAAAAACTGTCGCTTTTCAAAGAAATTACAGGGGAAGCCTTGTGTAATCCGATTAAAAAATTCGAAAATTTTTTTGCTTTAATCGATATATAGTAATCCTGGTAGAATTAAATCGCTGAAATTTATTATGAAATCATTGAAATGAAAAAAGAAAATGACTAAGATATTGTTGAAAATATTTCAGCATAAATAATACCTTTAATATTAAAATACTACGAATTTTAAAGACAATGAAAGAAAATTAATGAAGAATAATGAAAAATATTAAAAATTAATTCAAATATATTTAATATTCATACTGATTTATTCAGAGAAATAATATAATCCCCGCCAACTCACTTCGACGAGAAGGTCGCGTTAACATTTGCTTATGGTCCTTATAAAATCAATTATTTTTTAACACAAAAATTTTTTTCTATATTTGTGTTGTATAAATGTGTTATAAAATACAAAAATTTTTAAAAAGATCCATTGTATTGTTTCTTCAATACAAATTCTGTAAAATTATCTTCTTTTTAGAGATTTACACAAGATTCCCACTTAACCGAGAAGAGAAAGAGACGAAAGGGGTTAACCGCAGCAAGGGGCAACAGGATACTCACCTCAAAACCGCACCGCCAATGCTAGTGATGCTTGGCGTGTACGGCACCGCTGTATTTTCTGCTGACCAGTCGATTTGTTCACTTGCCTTACCTCACTCGAGGTCGTGAATGAGACTCTCTGGAGAACCGCTTGCTGATCTGGGATGTATGAAACGGCGGTGACCGCGCTGTCAGGACTAGCTGGAGGCGAGGACGCCCATGAAGGCGGGGAACTTAATGTCTGATCGCCTGACAGAGTTGCCGAGGAACCTACAGCACTATCACTTCCGTGTCTTCCCCCTGAAAGCAGAGATATTAAGTTGAAATAGACACTTTGACTATTTAGCTTATTTGATTTATTATTTTACCGCGAGGTTCATTATATCAATTACATGTATATTGTTTAAATAAAATAAATACGAAAAAAACCAGGCCATAGGAGTCAACACGCAAGTTATTAGTAAAGCGGAATTATTCACAGACAATTTTAACATAGAACGTTTCGACTCTCGGTTTGAGTCATCTTCAGCTAATCAGAGTTAAAAATTATTTAAACTAAAACGATTTCACGCGTTGCAATAGTATCACATCGCCAACATCTGAAGCGCATCGGACAATGTTCAACAAGTTAGAGTATGAGGCTCTGAGCAATCGTCCAACGCAGTTGCATAGCTGGGTTGAGAAATTTCTTCAGCTAGAAAATAATTAAATCTACATGACAATTCATATATGCAATGGGCAACATAAGACAACAATGCTCACCCCATATCTCCAACATGTTCACAATTCTTATAATAAATATTGTACATTCGAGTCATAAACTTAAAAAATTGCACAATTTTGAAAGCATCTAGTCGTTATAACTGATCATGACTGAAGTAAACAACAGAGAGAACAGAACGGTCATAAACATATACAATTTACAATAGCTTATCGAGTACATCATTGTAAGTAAGCCTCCGTGTCGGTTTATAAATTAAGACCATGCCTCTGTCTCTTGATATGGATCATTTCCGAAATTACACGCTTGTTGTATATTACTTAAATACATATGCAGCTAAGTATGCCGCTTTATTCCCTATGCGTGGATAGAGTTTATTTAAAATAAAAAATTTTGTTTACTTACAGTAAGTTTATATATAATAGCTCATTTAATTTTTTTTTTAAATACTTTTTTATCTCTATACATTTAATTCTTTGTAATTATATAGTTTATTTAACGGAATCATTTTGTTATATCTTTTTTTAATGATTATTGTATCATTAAGTTATTTATTTTGTTTGTGTTTTATAAAATTGATTAAAATTAAATTAATTGTTGAAATAACATTAATTTAATGACATAAATTATTTTCTGAGTGTCCAATTTAATTAAAAACTATAATATTATACTTGATGACATACATTTATTCGTTCAAAAAATTCAAAATGTTTTCACAGCAATATTAAATGATACGCAATACAAACCTTCGCTGCAACCGGAAACGGACCTTTGCCTTTGCCGCCTCGGGGGAGCGCTCGGTTGCTTTGGTGTTTCCTCGATGTACGGAATGTCCGGGTCGTCGAGGTTCAGGGTGAACGCGTCGGACATGGGTATGGTGAGACTTGCGGTAATTATTATCGGCGATGATCTTCGCCGAGGATCGGATGGATCCTCGCTCGATCCGCTATCGACACTGTTGCTCCTACCCTCCTCCTTCCTTCGGCTTCCTGATTTCTTTGGCCGTCGATGCTTTGGTCCAATATCACCGCCGACACCCGCGGTTTGATGTAAACATTGTTCTCTCGTCCACATCTGAAGCAAAGAAAATGATTTTTTTTTCAGTATACTACACTCGTAATATATCAATAAATAATAAAACATTTACATAAACAATATTTTGAATAATGCTTTAATTATTTATTAGCGATGAATATCAAAGTTATATTTGGTTATAATTGTATTAATTAAGTTAAATACCCTAAATAATTAATTAAGTAATATACGCTAAATCTACATGTAAATGTTATTTTATTTTTAAAATAATTTTAGTTTAACATCACCTTTTAATATCGCCGTATATTTATAAAGTAACATTTACTTGAAACGAACCTTGCACGCTCGCAAAATTAAAATTAAATGTCAGATAACAAATGCATGATCTCATAACACCTTTCTCGTCGTCGTTGTCGCAGTGGTCGTCGACATGGTCAGTGTCTCCTCAACTGAGAACGTCTCTGCTTCGCTACAGGGATCTACTTCATCTCCGCCTTGCCTGCAAAAATATATACGGAATTTGCTTCATTTCTTTATTTTAAACTACACAAAGACATAAATATACGAAGAATATTATTTCGTAATTCTGACAGTAATGTTCAATCATTGCTCGTTAAACGTGATGCTCACTCTTCAACGCGACGAGACAAGGCAATATCTAACTCCGCCGGATGAGTATCCATCATATGCTGGTATACTTCGTCCAATAGCGCCGCTGGTACCATGAACAATGTCGACGTGTGTTCCAGAAGTGTTCGCACAACATTTATCACATCGATTCTCTCCTCCGCTCTTTCCGATGAAACCTCCGACCTCATTTGACTGGGCTTTACGCAATGCAAAATATTTGGCGCAAATACCTGCAAAATTCATTTTCAATTTGTGCATCACTAACCCAAAATAATTCTTAACTTAATTTGACCTTTTCGTAATGGTACCAATGATTGACAGTAGCCAAGAGCGTATATCGAATTAATTAATTATTAAGATATTTCGACACAAATATTCGTCACAATATAATGTTATTATTGACATTAACATTTGCAGAATTTTATGCAATGACTATGGAAACAGAATTAAAGTTTATTTTTGTTAAAAATTTTCTTGGCCAACATCAACTTAATTACTTCATTCTTAATAGAGTAATTAGGAAAAAAATTCAAAATATGAGAATTTAGTCTCCGTTTGAAATTTCGTTGGCGCATATTTCGAATAATAAAGAACTTTTATTAAGTATTTTAGCTGAGAGAGAGAGAGAGAGAGAGAGAGAGAGAGAGAGAGAGAGAGAGAGTGTGTGTGAGAGAGTGAGAGTGAGAGAGAGAAGTCATCAAAGCACAATACGTAACTCAACACGAAAAGAATGATTGCTCAAATATTTGAAAATTTAGCTAGATACACAGATCTGAAAATAATTTTGTTAAACCATCAAAATAATTTTGTAGGAAACTTAAGCATGATGACAGAATGTGAAAAATTTCGATATTCCAGCAAACCAGCTTAAGCGTCCTACATAATTATTTTGAAAGTTCAACAAAATTATTTTTAAATTTGTATTTGTCTAAATTTTTAAATACTTCGGCAAAACTATTTCTTTCGTGATGGATTGGAACAGAATATAAAAAAAAATCAAAGTTGGAAAGTGCTATTAAGTACTAACAGTCGCGAGATTCGTCGTATCCATTTTATTCCCTGAGATCCATTCTCCTGTTTCGTTCTTCTGATCCTCACTGTTCGCCGCAACAGCGCTCAAAAAGTTCAGAAGTGCCCAAAGAGTTTCGCGATTGGGCGTGGGTAAAAGTTGAATGAGATGCTGCAAAGCTTCTTGCTGCAGTCGTCTGTTTCTGATTTCTAGAAAATGTTTGAATGGCTCGCTTATCACGCTCTCGTCGAATACGAATATTAAAGGATTGAAAATTCATAATTAAAATTGCAAAGTATAGAAAGACAGACAGGAAATGATTGATTAGCATATTTTGAATCTGTAAAATTTTTGCAATGCCAAATTTTTGTCGTCGCGACTGAATTATGAAAAAAAGTTAGGAAAGATAAATAACGCTCGTCGGCTTCATATTAAGATCTTGTTCTTGCTTACTTTGAGTGTGCACAAAGGCTTGATATAAATCCCTGCAAAGCAAAGGATCCGGTAGATCACGGAAATATTCCTTCAAGAGGGTAGCTACGTCGTGAGGACATTGATCGGAACCTATCTTTGTTTCTCGACCGCAATCAAAATCTTCTCTTAACTGGAATAATTATAGAAATGTCACGCTTAAAATTTACATAAAAGATATACCTTTTTAGAAGAAATTTACTAACTTAAGAAAACGCAATATAATTATTAAAATTACTTTAAGTAAAAATACTTTAAACAAAAAAAGATCATATAAATTTAATAATGCAAGACATGGAGAGTATAAAGCTTTGGATACTCTCACTCGCTCTTATTGAATATTTACTTATTATTAATTTTTATATTATCGAAGTAATCGATTCCTATTTTGATAAATATTTAATTTCTATTGGTAATTGTAATAGATATGAGATATCATTATGAAGACATTAAGAGAAAATCCAATATCGTCCGATTAAGGTCTAAAAAAATCTAAATGTATTATCAATTTCCAATTTAAGCTCACATTAACCCAAAAACAGTGATTTAAATTACCTTTTGTTAACATAAATGTTTAATTTTTATGTAAATTTATTTATGTACTCTTCTATTTTTAAATAAAAATGTAGCGATAAAAATTATTGTAAGTATTTTAAAGAACAACTGTTCAGAGAATCTAATTGCTAATGTTGTATTGTATAAATAAATCTTAATTGTCTTATAATACTTTTGGCATTAAGGAAAATCATGTTATACAGTTAATCACGAATATTTTTTTCCAAGATAAGATAAATACGAAAATATCATTATTAAAGATAAACGTCATACCTGCCTCACCCTTTTTTTCGAGGGTGACACGCGAAACACGCCTAACGTCCGAAGACCAGTCGCTTCGAGGTGTCTAATGCATTGTCTCACGATACCTGGTACCATGTCCCATTCACTGGCAAGGCATCCTCCACCACTGTCACTCAACTCGAGTACTCCGGAATCGCTTCCTGTAAGAGCACCACCTTTCGACGACAGGGACTCAGAAGATCCTCCCTAGTTTGATAAAAGAAAATGTCATTTGTATAAGAAAGATAATAGATAAAAATAAAAAGTCGTGAGAGAGAGAGAGAGAGAGAGAGAGAGAAAGAAGGGTGAAGAACAGGAGTAAAAGGAGAGATATTGTTTTTTTTCAATATATAATATAAAAAACATAAATGTGTATCTGTCTGATGTATGTATAACTTATTTTCAAAATAAACTATATTTGAACTAGGCTATCAATTCAAAATAATTTTGAATGCGATCTATAAAACTAAACTTCTAATCTATCTACGCATATCAAGGATATAAGAGGTGTATTGTCTATCTCCTCATTTTACGACATATAATTTATTTATACAAATAATACACATATCGTATAAAAGCGTATTTCATATTCAAATGTTTTAGCAGACTCCTATTATCATTTCGGAATGATAAAATAAAGTCTCATGTAAAATTGAGAGTTCTTAATTAGTCTGCGGTTAAAATTAGCGATCTCGTTTCCCTTCTATTTACGTCTCTGATCTATGATGTCACTTCGAACGCGGGAGACGCACGTGACGTCGGCACGAGTATTCTACGTCGCGGTGTCGTATGTAGACAATCGATCATCCTTGTTAAACATAATTTGACGCAAGGATGCTAAAGAAAACGATAGAGATCAAATAAGATTATATTTTCGATTTAAAATATTTATTTTGATTTTTGCAAAATTGTAAGATGACATTTTTTATGTTCCTTCATATTTTTAAACTATACAACTACACGAATAAAAAGATTTTATAATTTGTCTTTAACTTTTTCCAATTAAAATAAATTAATAATTTAAAATAATATCTAAAACTTAGAACCAATCATATTCGACTGCTACTTAGCGGTTGTGGTACTGGATGTACTTAATATAGAGAGGTAGATAACTTCTGCGTAGATAACATACACTTCCGGTAGATAACATGCACTGCACGCTCAAAGTTACTGGGTTATTACTTTATAAAAAAAACTTCAGGATTGCTCTTTACACTGTCACTCACATTTTGTCATTAAAACTACTCTGTACGTTAAGAATTTTGCTTTTATTTATATCGAAGTGAAATATTCTATATATTTAACAATACAATTTTTCTATATTATAATAAAAAGTATCAAATAATAGGAAAAAGTATTAACAAATATCTTATTAACTGATTTATTTTAGAATTTAAGAAAATAGTCATAGTAAGCATGTAAATGCTTACACGGAACAAATAAAAGAGACATAAAGAAATCTCTTATCTGTACTGGAGATTCTTCTTTAGATATCACACAATTTCTTACCTCTTCTGTTTTTGCCGCTACAGTCGGAGTTTCTACAAAGCTAGAAAAACTGGTCCTACTTCCATGCCTACTATTTCTGCTTAAGCAACCGACATCAATGATCTCTCCAGCGGCAATTCTAGTAATCCTATCATTCTCTATGCACTGCGACAGAGGTATACCAAATACTAGACCACCTGCGACGTCTGTAAGCAACAAGGGAGATAAAAATTTTTTAATTTGTATAATTTTTTTAGAATATATTTTTAATATAATAAGTAAACTTTGTGTTTAAACAATGTTTCACAATATTGAATTTATGACTATATTATAACTATGGTATTCAGAAGTTTATATCGAATATGTTTGGTTTCTATGGCAAAGCGTGTAGTAGGAATTTAATGAACATGTTTAATACAATTTTTTGGTCATTAACATTTGCGCATGCAGATTTTTGTGAGAATAGATAGTTATCTCACAAAACTTGCATACGCAAATGTCTCAATAATTTTGAGAGTAGTTTTTTGCACCGTCGGATGGAGAGTGTATTTTGACAGAACAGAAATTAAAATTAAAATTTAAAAAAAATTTATTGAAAGCTTTTTAAAGTATAAACTTTATCCTTGAGAATGAAAAAAAAGCTATAAATACGACCATTATTCACACAGTTATACTCACTTGAAGTTATACAAAATTTTGATACATATAAATTTATGTTGCGATAATTTTGTTGATGAGTGTATTATATATACAGTAATTCCATTTGAGTCTTACCACTGCTATTATTATCATCCAGATTTTCTGTATTAATACCGCTAATCCAATATAGCTTGAAATATTTTAACGACTCGATTTCTGACGCTCGAGGAAGCAGACTGCGTAGAAATGACGTGTACAACGTGACAGTAATTAGCATTAACGTTTAACCTACCAGTTATTGAGCATCCTTTCAGATCGCCGCCAAGAACGTATTCCAGAGAATGCATAGTTGTGATTCAAAGACAGACGAGGACTCTGCCCATGTCTGTTTCGTTCATCGATTTAAAAGCAAAATAATTCGAAGCACATTTGCAACAAGCCTTGCTCTCATCAAGGGCCACGCGATCTAATTGGTACATAAGGTAATCGAACGTTATATGACCTACTTAAATTTTGCGATTTTTTTCTAATTTTTACTGAGTTTAAAATAAAAAACTGATGGTCATATTCAAAAGAAAAAATTTTTAAACATTTTTAAACATTAAAAAGTTATACATTATAATGTCCTATGTTCACATTATAACAAAACGTTTTTGGCATTAAACTTTTTTGTCGATAGAAATCCATTTTAACAATATCCATTTGACATCATTTTAAGAATATTTCTAACAAAATTTATGACAACCAGATGTGGATTGTTTTCGAAAGTTCAGCCAATTCTTCAATGGATTTAAGGAGATGCTGGAGTGACCAAATTATCACATTACAGTCGTATAAAAATCTTCCAATTGACTGAACGAAATATAAAATTCTTTTACAGAATTAAAGTAGACGCAAAATTAGGAGGTGGTGCAGTGGATTTTATACTAAAATCGAAAGAAGGTTAAAAAATTTTTTAACTTTTTTTCGATTTTAGTACAAGCATTTAATCCACTGTACCACCTCTTAATTTTGCGTCTACTTTAATCTTATAAAAGGATTTTTTATTCCGTCAATTCGAAGATTTTTATACGACTGTAATGTGATAATTTGGTCACTCCAGCATACCCTTAATGGATTTTTAAAATAATATTTCGGCTATCTATAAAAATATTTCATCCTGTTTTACTTTTGGTATTGAATTCTTTTTGCAATAACAACTTTGTGAAGTAACTACTCTTCTGGTTGCTTTTCTTTTATTCTACATTTATTTTAACTCATTAAGTCCCAGGAGAATTTTTTGTAAAGTCTTTTAAATCTTTGTAACTCGAGTCCTAATTAAAATTTTAAGGCTGCAAAAATTTTGATTAGGACTCGATTTATAAGGTTCTAAAATAGAAAAGTACGTAGAAGTCTCATGTTGAATTTGATAAGTTGAAATGCGATGGTACTCCCAGGAAAATTTAACAATTTGCTTTTCGGTGTTTGTTTATTGACAATACAATTTTCTACAATTCAATAGAAAATAATATTTGCAAACTAACGACAATTGAGAGAGAACAATGAAGTTTCATTATAGTTAGCTTATCTCTCGAAGAATCAGCTGAGAACCGAAATACGTATAAACGTATCGTGTCTTTATTATATATACCAGTCTGATTATAAACCGCGATCTGGGCCGTTCCAGCTTTTCTCACTTTAAAACATGCCTCTTGATCGTGAGCATAAGGCACTTTACGTACTACAATGTATGAAGAGAGCGAGCTTCTTCTTGGAAGCATTGAAACGATCGGCATCGATCGTCAACACTTTATCACCTCTCAGTACGATGAATCCAGAGATGTAGGGTACGTATTTAGACGCGCAGAGTGTGAGCATACGGACATTGCGTGTATAAATATCCTCAGTGTATCTTGTTGCACACATACGTTTAAGTAATTGACATTTCCTGATAGATATAATTATACATAGATGTAACTTCGTTTATCTGTATATTTGGATCGCTAATTTAACGTATTCTGAAAATGAAATTTATGGGTTTAAATTGCCACGTTGTTTTACGTTTAAGAACGATTAATTTAATTATATGATCGTGATTCTTTACGCATCTTCTGTACGTTGTCAGGTAATTTGTTCGTCGACTATCAGAACCTAAAAGTTTTAACTTTTAATGTAGATACATACGCATACGCATGCACGCACATTAGCAAATGTTTCGTACGCACTGCAATTTATATTTGAGGCATCACATAAAATAGAATTAATATTAAATAATAGAGAATATTATAATATAATTGTTAAGTAACATTGTTAGTTTAATAATATGTGTGTGTGTATGTGTGTGTGTGTGTGTGTGAGAGAGAGAGAGAGAGAGAAATGAAGAACGTTTTTGTATCTTACTTTATGTTACATATAAGGATATTTGTTATTATCTTTATCTATCTTTTGTTTTTTCTTTATTATATTTTTTAATTCCTTTTTGTTATTACAAATCTCTTTTTATGTTATATTTATAATATATAAATACTATTGGTTTCATATCCTATTATAAAAATATAAAAGATTTTGGCGTTACTATCTCTTAAAAGTAGTTTCGCGTTGTTTCTCAAGGTCAAATAAATATCTATTTTCATTTTTATACACGTTAGAGACAAAGTTCTAGCTCGTATGGCTTACATGTAAATCGCGGTGCGTGCAGTCATTTGAGGAAGATACCCGAATGATACGTGAAAGGGAGAGTGAGCGACCTCGCTTTATCGGCAAAGAGAATCTCTAAATTGACGTCTGATGTCCCTACGCATGGACACTTGTACTCAACGCGCGTGAACCACAAATAAACCTGATATATGCGGAAATATGTACCACTACCGAGCACTCTGTGACTAATTTTAGCCGGCGAAATTGTGTCTCATACCAGCCTGGTCGGCCGAAGCTAATACGACTGTCCTTTGCTGCCTGTACATAAGTACATGCGTTTTTTGCTTCGATTATTGGATTATTGGAATATTAATAATGTATCTTATTTTAGTGAATTTGATATCAAATTAACAAATATGGAAAATGTATACGATTTTCTTAGAGTAATACTGTAATGATAAAAATAATGGTATATTCATTCTTCCTTAAGAAAATTTATTTTAAATAAAATTAAGGTTTTCAAAGTAATTAAAAGTTTACTTACAAATTTTGAGGTAATTTAAAGTGTGTAAAAGGTTAATCCAAAATAACCTAAGACCTTTAAAGCACTTCATTACTGACTTTGATATAATCTTAGAATAACCGATTTTATTATTTCCATTGTAGCTAGAGTTTTTAAAGTGCTCTTAAATTTTAAAGTAAGACTAAATTAAACTAGGCTAACATAAAGTTTACTCGCGAACACAACACTGTCACGAGATGGACGCGGCGGTGCTACATTTTCTCGTAAGTATATCCATACAGCATAGAATAAAAGGTTTAACGTCTTGAGATTTTTCATTTATGTTCTAACAAAATAATTTTTTTGATGGCGAGCACAATTCATTTTCTTATATAATTTTTGTGTTTTTAAAGCAGAGAATTTGTTTTAAAACAGAGAATTTGTTTTAAAGCAAAGAATTTGTATTTTAAAGCAGAGAATTTGTATTTTTAAAATAAAGAATTTGTGTTATTATGATACAATTATTAACCTCGTTTTGCCCCTAGGGGGATAGAGGTAGGGTGAAACTCGCTTTGAGTGGAAAGTCGAATGCCCTTGAGAGTTTATCTTTTAAGGAGAAGATTTTTACTACTAAAATTGCATTTTAACACTAAATATCTCAAAAACTATAATAGACTTAGTTGTTGAGACAAAGTTATTCGAAATCATGACTTTGAACATATGTCAAGGTCAAGGCCATCAGCGCGGTGTACGTTAACGTAAATAATTACTAAAAATCAATACTGCGTCATCTGCATAACTGTTATGCAACGAAAATGATCTACAAAGGACTCTACACAGATTCAACGTTACAGTTAGGAAATATAACATGATTATTTCGTTGGAAAAAACAAAATGCCTGACGGTTGCAAGAGAGCCGATGAAGTGCAAGTTAGAAGTGGATAGAAAAATAATAGAGCAAATAATGTTGTTCAATTATTTGGGAATAGAAGTAACGAGTGACTGCAACATCTACATGGAGATAATAAAACAAATAAGAAAAGCAGCAATTGTCTCTGAGAGAGATAGTATGGAAGAACAAACATCTCAACATAGAGGTTAAGACAAGAATATACAAGACCTGTGTCCGTCCAATATCAACCTACGCGATAGAAACTAGAGCGGACACGAATAAAACTAAACAAGCATTAAGAATATCGGAAATAAAAATCTTGAGATCCATAATAGGGAAAACAAGACGTGACCGCGTAAAAAATGATAACATAAGATAACAATATAATATCCAGGATATCGTAAGATGGGGAAGAGAATGAAGGAGGAATTGAAACCAACACATCTCCAGAATGGACAGGGATAGATTAGTGAAGATAGCACGAGATGGCAAACTAAAGGGATCTAAATTACTGGGAAGACCCTCGAAGAGATGACGAGACAGCTGGACATCAGTCTCACAGGAGGATAAAACCCAGTAAAACACAGGCCAAAGGCCTAACGTAAGAAGAAGAAAAAGAAGAAGAAGAAGAATTACTAAAAAAAGTTTATAATCGAAAGGGCAAGAAGTGTTTCTAGCAAATATATTTACAAATGGGTTTACTTAACTTATATTTTGTACTGACCTAACTTGGAACTCGAGCGGTACTACAAACAATCGATTAAAATAGATTAGATATTTGTCCCACGAGTAATATTTATCTTTATGCTATATAGATTAAAATAAATACGCAGGGTGATTGATAAGTAACTTTAAACAAAGTTTCATCAAAATAGTACTAATGACTTTCGAAATTTTTTTTTCTTTCAATTTCCACCTTGTATCTTTGAATCTAAGCAGTTTTAAACATATTCAATGTAAAAAGTAATATGTTTTATTCTTGTCCTTATGTTTTAAACACTTAAAGATGTTTTAGTTTTAAACTTTTTCAATAGACAAAACACTATATATTTGGATTTAAAACACTATGTTTTAAATCCAAATATGTAGTGTCTTGTCCATTGAAAAAGTTTAAAACTGAAACATCCTTAAGTGTTTAAAAAATGGAGACAAGAATAAAACATTTTAATATCTTAAAATTAAACACTTCTTTTTTCAGTGTTGTCATACGAGAAATTTTGGTTTTGAATTAGTGTCAGGAATTATCCTTTAAAATTTTTGTATAATACTTAATTAGTAGCCACCCTGTATATCGTATGCATATACATACACACAATACGCGCAGGAATGTCGTAAACGTATCAAGTGATAGAGCACTCCTTCGAATGGCGAGCGTTCTATTGCGTCTGCTGAAAATAACTGAACTAGTTATTCTCCAAACAAATAATTGCGCCATAAATTATGCCCGTTAAATACGCGGATTTCTATATATTAAACTGGGCACTACGTTTTAATTATTGATTTGATTGAATAGATTTCCTCAATTAGTTTCACACAACAAATTTCATAATTTTTATTGTGTAAGTAGAATGATTTAATATTTCATTTCAATATTTTATGTTCCTAAAATTTTCAGAATCAAGTAAGTAATATGTTCACATTTGCATGCAGAAAAGAAATATACATATAATTCCATAAATAGATAAAATCTGACATTTTATGTGGATGTGTGAAGTAAAAAGGAAATATTGAGTTAGTTTAATTCTATGTGCAAAAATAAATTAGATAGTTTGCAGAGCAAGAAAAAGTATCATATACAAAGACGCGAGAAAGCTACTTCTGCTGTTATTTTCTTTTATCTTAACATTCGTCGAGAAACTTTTTTAATTATATTAAGTACAATAATTCTTGGCGGACTATCACTTGTTAAGCAAATTTATTCTTATCTTATTCTATAAATATTATACGTTACGTATCATACATAAATAAGTAATGTTAAGAATTTTAAGAATTTTATATTAGATATTATATTACTTTCTAAATTCATTAGAGCGGAATCACTTTAAAGAGTGATAATTAAGTCAGTCTTGAAAAAGAGAGGTGCAATTTTCAATCTGTAAGAGTGAGATTTCACTCTGCAGAATGAGATTCACTCTAAAAATTTTAGGGAGTAAGTTAAAAAATAACGCCTCAACTATGTATTATAATAAAAATAATAAATAAGTTATATAAATGAAAAAAATATAGTAATATTAACCATTTGTTACAAATAATTAATACTACTATATTTTCTAAGTTCAAATTTCTATACGTATGGATAATCAGAAATAAGTTATTGAATTTGTGTACAGAACTAAAAACTGTACTGTTGAAATGTACATATCTCTCATTTATTTTTGTCTCCGAAATTTGAACCCAATGCGCCTTTTATTGCTGAGTGACTTTTTTCTTAGGAGAAATTGAAATCCATTTTGTCTCTCTGGTGGCAGTGTCGTGTGTGTTACTGCTCGTAAGTGAGCGACTTTAGTGAGCGACTTTTACAATAAAAATAGTAAATTTTTATTAAAAATATAATCAAATGTACAATTAATTTACTGTTTAAGTCATATATACTGTTTAAAAATGTTTGTTTCTTTAATTTTTTTTACCATGCCTCTTAGTTATTATTATCATGTAAATAGTTAGTGAATATTAAAAAAATAGTTATTTTTATTATAATTACGATTGCATTTATTATATAATATAACAAGTTTTTTTCATTTACCATTTATATCTTAATATTTTACTATACTAAAAGTTGAAATTATCATAATTTATAGTACAATTTTTCTATATTTGAAAGAACTATACACATAAGATTATTATTACTAACATAATAGCAGTAATAACTATAAAAATGGACCTCCTATCCATGACTTTTAACCATGCAATTATATATAATCATAAACACTTTTCTCAGAGTGTACAGATTTGTTTAATTAAAGTATATTCCTAACGGAATTATCACTGAAACTCAGTGTCAGCAAAAGTCATATAAAAGAATTATTTTAACTTTAAACGCTCCATTTGTGACTCTTCTTTATATGTCATAAATATTAAAATTCTCATTAAGATGGTTAGATAAGATCGTTGACCGGGCACGACGTTTCGTTGAACCCATGCGTTTGTTTCAACATGACCTAATGACCGCGATTCTCTATGAGATTATCTTATAAATAAATTGCACAGATCTCGAATAATATCTGTGCGATTTATATCTTGTTCGTTCGCGAAACGACCTTTAATTAAAAGAGATAAATACGATCAGCATGATATGAATAACACAACCATTTATTCTCAATGTTTGATCAGTTCTCAATGTGACAAAGATCGTGGGCGGCAGAATAATAAGAATTGGTACTTACCTTTTTCCTTCTCATCTTTCCCTTTGTTATCGAAGAAGCCTGTTGTAAGAGCCTTCCTTTTTAGCAAATATGCCCGTCTCTTTGGCTTATTCGTGGTCACTGACCCGGTACCGAGAGATTCTAAAAGAAAATAGAGAGATTGATCTGACAAATTTCGTATTCCGATTATTCCGAGACATACTTCAACTACATTTTAATGAAACGCACATCTTATGCAATCAATTTGTAAAATCAGAGCATCGTCTGCTTTTTCTTGGCAGAATAATCCAAATAATAACCATAAAAAGCAGCTTCTTTAAAAGAAATCTCAGCTAAAGGCTACAGATAATTAAGAAATTTTATCTTCGAATATAAATAAAAAAAAAAGAAGATTTAAAAATATCATAATCAAATAGCAGGAATTTTTAATTATTTGTATGTTTTACATTAGTGATACGCAACCCGCAGCTCGCGGGCCGCATGCGACTCATCAATTAATTTTCTACGGCCCACTGGCTCATAACCGAAAACCGAAAATATAAAATTATATGTTTTATTTTACGTAAACTATAAAAATAATAACATATTTAAAAATAGTTTATATATTTCATAAATAAATAACATATTTGTAAAATATTTAATTTTTACCAATTATCTTGATTTTTTAATTTCTATATGAGAGAAAATTCAAACTTAATCATTATTGTAATTATTTCAACACAAAGCATATAGTTGCGTAAAAATGATTAAAGTGAACTGAAATAGACAGATAAAAAAATGTACATTAGTATCAATAAAAAATTATATCTTTAATTTTACAGGAAAATCGTTTTTTTTTTTTTCATTTTTATACGCGGCGAGTATTTAATTTCTTGCTCGTTTCAATTCTGGTTGAAAAAAGTTTGACCTGATGGGTTTGAATTTTAATGTTGAATCTTGAATGTTCAACCTTGAAAGATTGAATTAATATGTAAAATATTAAAAACAGTTTTTATGTTAATGAAGCACATCATAGAATCGATTAGATCTTTTTCGTTCAATATATACTTGGAACAATCTCTAACTTCTTCTGCTTGCCGTTATTGCCTTTCTTTTCTAAAATTCATTCATTACTTTTCTTCAGTGGTTTAATTGAATTTGGATGTCACAGGGAACTATATAATTCAAAATTCTTGAAATGACATTTGACCCATATATAATGACCCATACATAACAGTGCTTACAAATGCTATAACGTTACCTCGGAAGGAATAACGTTGAAAGCGCGCAAACATGACGTAAAATGCTACCATTAGTGACATCATTGTGTTTTTAGCGCTATCTCCGCGAACAGCTTGTATAATGTCAGCTTTGTACACTGTCATTCGTTTTAAGCACTTGTAGACAAGAGCCGATATACATAGTTGATTCTTATATTATATTTACGAAGATCTTAAGTAGGTACTTAAGATATTATAAACCAACCAGATAACCGTGTATTAACATTTTAAGATATTAAGATAAATCTTGAAATAAGAACGGATAATAAGGACTATGGATATCAGATAAGTACACGAGATGCTGTATGTACAACTATACTTGATAAAATTTTCTTTTCTGGAAAAGTAGTGATATAAGCGTGAGTTTATTATTACTAAAAATGGACTCTATCAGTAGTAGTACCCTCATTTCTTACTGGTTCGTGATACAAAACGCGTTCATATTTCCCTTGGGAAAATTTACTTTAGAAAATTAAAAAAAATATTTAATACTTAGAGAAAACCTAAGAAATATGAAAAATAAATTTAAATACTTTAAATTTTCCTTTAAAGTTACTTTTAAACTTACATTTTGAACACTTTGAAATTTTTTTTCTTAAATTCTTTGTGGTCTTGCAAATATGCGAAAAATAACAACTTTTATTGTCTTTGTTAAAGTTTTAACAAAAAATATTATAAAATTAAATTATTTATTTAGACTGATGTTGTTTTAGCATTTAAAAAATAATGAAAAAATTTACTTATCATGTAACAATACCAGTAAATAATTGCTTTTTTTTTTAATTCAGTAACGAGAGAGGTAACGAATTATTTAAAAGAAAAATAATTTTCTATTCTCTGATTCTGTTTTAATCGTATTATAAAACTTTAATTACATTCAGATTCTCTCGTTCGCATGTTATCAAATAAAAGTCATGAAGGAAACGACATCAGAATTCAAATGATTACTCCACTGTAGGCCAACACTTGCGGTTATAAACACGTCAATCATTTAGAGTTCAAACGAAACAGCCGAATGATGACACGTCTTTTGCGATAGATTTTGAAGTAATATCTTAGACACACATGCGAGAAAAGATTTTGAGATTCTTATCCTTATATCTGCTTCTTATATGTAAGTCAACTTGTTGAAGTTCAAGTTCTTTAAAGAAATAAAAGTTGTCTTATATAACATTTAAATGCAACATCATAAAAATCAACTAGTCCTGTAGAATTATCTGATTAAAAAATAAATAAAAACTTTTCTTTCTAAAAATAATTATTTTATTTTCAATTTAAGTTAAGATAACTTAATAAGGAATTCATTTCAAAACATAATAGTTTTCCTAATTTTGACAAGAAAAATTACTTTGAATATAAAAATATAAGGAAATACAATAGCTAAAGAAATTTGTATAACGTTGGAAGTGCGAATTTGTTGAAAGAAAGAAGCTTTACATCACGAATAGCTTACATCATATATGGGGGCGTTGACGAAAAAGCATAAGGATTCAATTCTATAGGGCGTACAAAAGCATTTGAGAAATTCATGACTCTCATCGTTGTTTGTTAAATAAAAGTTAGCGGGAATTGTACGCTTAAATATGCCGGGAATTTCGTTGGACGTAGTTTCCTCTTTTCTTTCTCCTTCGTTCCGGAACAACTATATTCCACGGGCTAATGCGGTATGCAGATGGCTTTAATGAAATTGCATGTGCTGGAGGAATTCCTTAGGATTTGCGAGAAAAGGAACGCGAATACGCAAAGTTCAAGAAGATTGCGAATGTTATTCGATAATAGCTAAAGGCAATTTTTGAAAATATCTAAAACTTATTTGAATAATAATCATCTAATATGGCCACATACTGGTACCTAAAAACTATTAAATATTTTTGCAGATAAATGGCTATACCGGCTATACTGTAGTATCAAACTACTGTAGTAAAGTAAAAGATTCTGACCTGATTTCTGACTGATCGAACAATTTGTGTTAAGATGTGATTAATTGTGATAAGAAATGTTTCATGTCATAATTTTACATATTTGTCGTATTTTTTATTTTCACAATTTTCAGTGATTTTAATATATCGAAGTGTAAGTATGATATATTATATATTATTTTAAAGATAATTGTATGCGAATTCTGAATATGTTTATAGGTTTGCTTTATTTCCTTATTGTTTAAAAAATTTAACTGAGAAAAAGCGAAATTATAATTGTCAAGTAATTTTGACACATTGATGAGAAATTTTGTGCATATTACTATACGCTAATTAATTCATGATTTATTACAAATTTGCTTATTTCTGTTTAAATATACATTATTATTTAAATTTAAAATTTTTGCACACATAATTCTTATTAAGCTCTTACGATTTTAAATAGACAACTTACCGCATGGCGGTCTAATATGTACACCCAGATTAAGTGCTTGAAGTTTCGCTACGGCTACCTTGCAGAGAATTTTCCTCTCGATATCGGATAGCGTTCGCAACGCTGTGTCCTGTAGAGTTACACGCCGATTTCCTGTACCTGCCCACGTACATTTTCCCTGTAACAGAAAAAAATGGTGCATTCTCTAGTTAACTTAAGGCTTACTAGTTATTCGTAATAAATATATTTCATGCAATATCGATACATTATGACAATAATTTTGCAATACGTGAAAAATAAATAAAGCTTAGATGCATATTTCAAATGTGATTTATGAATTCCATTTTTGTTTTACTATTCTGTTGCAAATAAAATATCCATAATAATTTTGCAATTAACTTTCCTTTCAAATACTAAAAATATTAAAACGGTATGAAATAAAATAAACGAATAGTCTATGATAAATAATATTGAATTATTAGTGAAAAGAACACGTATATAAGAAAATATAAAGGAAATAAAATAAATTGTATATCTGTATATACTTGGCAATCTACCACATAGTGTAATAGATGCCATCGCACATTATGTTACCTTGTTGTAAAAAGTAAAATTGCAAGACTGAGGAATATGGAACGTAATATAATATAACATAACATTGCAAGATACGATGTCAATGTTCGATAAAATAAAACCACAGCAACGAAAATCAGCGATATTACACATTTCATCAGCATCAAATTTCAAACATTTGCCACCTGTTAAGTTACTATTTATTTCGCTAACGTCATCACAGTCGTACGCAAAATGGAAATAGCCAAGACGTGCTTTATCTTGATTAATATTACTAAAAATAGTCATGCTGATACGTGTGGGTGGATATATATAATGCATATAATTATTTTAAATATAAATATGCAGATTAAATTTTTTCTGTTTAAGAATACGATATAATATGATATAATTTCCTATATTCTAAATAAATATTAATGGAAAATTAAAATGAATGTTTTATAAAACTCGATTTATATTTATTACATTATCTATATATTTTTATAAATTTTAGATTAAATATTTAAAAATTCTGTAATTATAGTAATTCTGTAATTACTATTATATACTATCATTAGTACGGTTACAATGTCATTCTTCAAAACAATTTATTTATTTTTCTTATAAATGTATTCAATGTCTTTTAAGAGTATATGAAAATATATGAAAAAGTATATAGAAGAATAATACATATATATATAATATACATATATATATATAATACACGAAAAGAAAATAAGAAAAGTTCGTGACTTGCTTATTATAATCATACAGAGAAAATTGTTACTGGCCTTTTGTATATTCCGAAGGTTTGTCAATGTTTATGGAGAATTTCACGTGGGAAACATGGGGAAAAACGCGATATGTTCGAAAGATAAGAGAAGCAAAACTATATAAAGATGAAGAAGGCACATGATACTTTCTATGTAAATGCTAATAACTTAGTTTGAACAGTATCAATTTAATTTTGCTATCGCACTATTGACTTATCCAATCAAAATACTTTCTCGTTTTTTATTTCATCTTTCATTTAATCAATCACAAAAAAATTAGATGCAATATTATAATATCGATTACAACGGAATTTTTTCATATAACATCGTTATTTTATTAGTAGCATTTTTTTGTATAAAATTATAGTACCAAATAAATTTCATGAAAAAAGCAGTATTTTTTGTGCTCAGAACGTAATATAAAATAAAATAAAAAATTTTTTTAATAGAAAATTTGTAAGACATGAATAATTTTCAAACTGTAAACAATTAATAAAGAAAGAGAAATTTTAACAAATTGTAAATAATTTTAAGAAATTGAACGAAATATATCTTCAAATATAAACTTACAAGTATAAACTTGAGTAAAGAAATAAAATCATTTCTAAATTAGAGATGCCGTTTTATTCAAACGTCTACTGTCAATAATATTTTTTATAAAATATAAAAAAATAATATTAATAGTTTTATGTAGGTATTTATAAATTTATAGATACATTTTTATATTTCCGATATATAAAAATGATATGGAAATATTTAACTATTAATTATGTCAGAAGTTCAATAGTACTTCTTCTTTAAGAAGAAATTAATTCTGGTTACAGACACTGAACGAGATAATTTGGTGACCTAAATAAATTTTATTTTTCATATTGCAAAAGACAATTTTTCTTTTTCTTTTGCGTGATGTTATTATTCGTCGGAATAACGAAGAATTGCAACATGAGAACGGCATGGACGCGCCGGTGGTAATAGACTTTGATTTCAGTGTGTATAGGTATATCCAAGTAGTAATAGCGGCAAGGTTTAAGTATAGTTATACACATCGCCACGCGCTCACGCGCGCGCACGTTAGCTGACTATTTCTGGCGGCGCCAGCAAAATTCCGAGGCCCTAAATTGGTTATCGCGCTTACCATTTAACGAGAATGTCTGCCACAAGGTCGACCCCCTTTTTCCTCTCTCACATTTTCTCCTTTTGCATCCCCCACACGCCTAAACACTTTAATTTTAAAGGATGAGGAAGTATTAAAGGAGAAAGGAAAGAAGTGTAAATCACATGATTATCGAATACAATATATATTGACATACGAATCTTGTCATAGAAGAAGTATATTCTGTAAACTATGAACTTTAAAAAAGGTATTAAAAAGGCATAATTAAAGTTACATTTTTAAAATGAAGCTAAACATATGTAAATGTGAAAAAATCGTCCTTAAATTCATATCAAGATATTTTAATATCATTATAAAATATTACGCCAAAAAATTAAACAGAGAGAGAGAGTTACATTTTTTATAATGCTATGGAAAAGTATTTTGTAAGCTAATTTATAATGTATACTTAAATATTTAAATAAATAAATAAGAGAACATTATACACATTTTTTTGAATATCAATTAAGGATATATATATATAGATATATATGAATTAAGGAGATATATATACACACACACACACATATATATATATATATGGGAGAGAATATAAATGTATGCATTAGGAACTTTTTTTATGTTAAACATGACAAGAAAGAAATGAATAACATATCATTATTTATATGGGAAATGTGAATAACGGTTGTTTTTAAATTTTTACAAAATGATATTTTTAATATACAGACGAAATCATACATAGATCTTCTAAAAACAACCCTTCGTTTCTGGGCAAAAATATTATATTTTATTAACACTGATAAAAATATAATCTATTTAGATAATTGAAGAAATAAAAATTTATAATTCTCATATAATTGTGTGATTTGTTTCTAAATAAAATCAGCTAAAAAGCGAATTTTACAAATATGAAAAAATAAAATTCTTATTATTTTGTTTTACAAATTGCGTAGTTTAAATAATAGTGACTATGTTATTGATAATATTACATTGTTTTACGTGTTTGTAGTTTCCTATATCTGCTTTATTTTATTTTTTCTTTCTTAAAATTTTCATAGTACGATTTTAAATATAAAATCGCAATGTAGCGTAAACTGACACACCTGTTTGTAATACGTGATCATTAATGCCTTAATACTCGAAGTTGCACGCGTATCGAAAAAGGCATGAGAAGGAATGAAAAGGCATGAAAAGCCATTAATGACTATGTGTATAAAGCAGTTCATAACTTAATTTTAATAAGATTGAAAACAAGACTGTTTATGTGAGTACATGCCTAAATACGAGAGGGACCAATTTCAGTCAAAGTTCGATGTTAATGTTAATACATATACAAGTGTAACTAAAATAAAGTAACAAATTTCGGAGCCGAGTTCCCTCATCAAAACATGAAAAAAGTTTACATGAACATATGTCCGCAAATCCACTGTTACTGAAATGTAGCTCAAAATGTTTAAGTATTATGTATGACCTCTACGATTCCCCGCTCTAAGTCCTCTAGATTTTTATCTGTGAGGATACTTAAAGTCTTTAGTTTATAAAGTTCAATCGCCAATGAAGATATGCTACGTCAACGCATCTTCGATGCTTGTGACACCAATTTCCCCGGGAAAG
>NW_017256957.1:207065-244420 GCF_001594055.1 Mycetomoellerius zeteki | reverse complement strand
CACTTCGAACATTTGTTATAATTAAAAATTGAAAATAAATAATATTTAATAATAATAAATATTACTTTTTTATTTTCTATTAATAAATAAATACTTTGAACTGTATCTCAAATGAGTTTGCGAACATATATGTTTATATGAATCTTTTTTTATGTTTTGGTGTGGAGAGCTCGGGCCCCAAAATTTCTTACTTCTATTTTAGTTACACCCTGTATATGTATTCTTTAAATGAATTTATCTCAGAAATTATAATGCGCGCCGAACTTGTGTGTAGAATTTTCTTCGCTAATTTTCTTCGGACTTTTTCATCATAATCAATTTGAAATATTAATAATCTCCTCAAATTTAATTAGAAACATCTTAAAACCTGTAGAGAGAGAGAGAGAGAGAGAGAGAGAGAGAGAGAGAGAGAGCTTCACCGTTAAATCAATGCTTTTATCGAAGTAAAGAGATTCTAAAAAATCTTATATATTCACTTGTAGGTGCTTTGTACAGACGACTCCTATAAAAAAAGAAGAATAGGAATATGTGATATTACTGCCTACTGTGTCAGTTTTAGAGCCCATTTTATAAGACACTTATTTCTGCTTATCTTATGAAGAAATTAATTATTGCAAAATTGCAAACATTATTTTAAAAACTTTTTTATATCTTCTGATAGACGACACTTTCTAGTCTGTATTCATGCTTTTAAAGTTTATGTTTTATTTTAATTCTTGTTTAAGAAATATTGTCTGAAAAATAAAGTAATATGTCGGTATCGGCGACTTTCCTATATGTATTTATATATGTATTTATATATGTATTTATATATGTATTTATATGTATATTGCAAACAAATGGAGAACGAGGGGGCGAGAGAAAAAAAATGGAGAAAGACTGAAAGAGAGAGAGAAAGAGGGGGGAAAGGAGGCATGCACGCGGTATTATTTATCATTTTTATGAAAGATATAACTTCAAATAATTTTTCATATACCGCAATTAAATTAAAAATAACTTTCTCCAAAAATAGCGTCACCAATTTCAATTTTGACACCCTTATAATTCAGAATCTTATTCTTACTCTTTCAAAAGATATTCCTGTTTCGCGTAGAGCTACGGGTTCCACCGCCAAAAATTGCCATTACGAAAATGCAGATCTATGCCAAATTCATGATATCCTACTGTTCCTTTTTATTAAACTTTTTGCTAATCTCGCAGAGACGCCAAAGAATGCGCTCGCTATAGCTTATTGGAAAATCTACAACATACATACATTTAATATAATTTCCAGAACGCAATTCACATACATTTCTCCTTTCAGCTGTCGCAGTTTTTCATAAATGGCGAAGAAAATTCTGCATATAATTCTGCACATAATTCTACATTTACAAATGTAATTACTACCATTCATTGTCAATAAATAAGAATTTCACAAAGGAGATAACGATTTTAACAATTCATGCAAACAAACTTTTTTTTAAATATATTCATTTCGGTTGAAATTATAGTTTTAGACACACATGCATATATGTGTATTAAATTATAATATATTATAAATTATAATATATTATAATAATTATAAGTTATAATATAAACATTATGTATTAAAAAATTCTTTTGAAGAAGCTGAAAGATCTAACAACATATTTAATTTTGATTGTAATAAAACTTCTCCAACATGTTACATATCATAATTATAATAAGACAAAATATATACAAAATAACTCATTTTTACAACTTTAATTTCTCAAATTTATGTTGTGACGGAACAATTAGGAAAACGAATTCTGCGTACAAAAAACCATAAAAAAACTACTAGTTTTTATGCAAACAAACTATTCTTACTTCTTGTTTTGGCATCCGACAAAAGAACGCATTTTGTCGAATAGTGTTATTATATAATATAAATGAAATTAATTTCTCAAGAAAGATCTTTTAAAAAATTAAAAATTTCGATGTAAATTCCTTTACAATCTCTTTGCCATGATTATACTAATTTAATATTATATACAAGTGGAAGAAGACTCACCTGAGGTGTCCACACAGATGGCTGATGTGACACCCTCGATGTGCTCTTGCTCCTGGACCGCCAAATTTTTTTTGCCACCAGCCGGCTGCCGTGATGCACCACGTTACTCGAGGATTTGCTCTTCTGCATCGCTGTGCCACCTGCGGAATTGGCGGACGATGACGTAAGTGCTGGCGAACCGGGTGCCGAATGCGGCTTATGCGTATTGGAACCATGCAAGAGATGGGACAGGAAGGACTGATGGTGATGGGGATGTTTAACGGGGGTGGAAGCCTCTTCGGAACCGAGACCGGCGTCGATGCTGCTTCTGGAACTAGCATTTCTGCTGACAGGCGGAGATGTCGTTGTGTCAGCATCCGATAAATTCTCGGATGGAATTTCTCCGGGACTGAAAAAGGACATCTCGCGATAATGCACCATCCAATTATCTTCTGTCTGGCAGCCCTTGTTATTGCCGTCGTCATCGCCAGGCTTGGTAATCTCACCCTTGGCTTTGATATTCCGTAAATTCCGATCATAATTGACCCGCTTAAATCGATCGATCTTGTCTGCGTCCATGGATTTCTTCCGCGCCATCCGCAGATACCTCTTGATGGTGTCACTCACAGATGGTGATACGTCGTCATTGTCAACGCTACTACATCTTCGTCCGCTGGACCTATGCGACATCTGCTCCTTTTGCGAGGATTCTTCCTTTTCCTTCTCCAATAGATACATGTCAAGGACACTTTGAGAAACCGGATCGGTTTGCACACCATTATCGAGAAAACTTCGATCGGTGCTGGGTCCTTGGATAGCGATTAGAGGCGGTGGTGAAATTGGGTCTCTTCTAGGTGACTGATTAGATTCTTTAGTAGGCGCTCTACTTCTCTCGTGAGCCCACCATCGAGTTGACGGCGAGGTGTACGCACCGGTCGCTCGGGGTCCTCGAAAGCCTCTAGTACATCTTAGATCGAAATAAAGTTTTTCGAGGAGTTTTCGATCTGTCAAAATATCGGATATAACATGTTCCCGAGAAGACGATTTACCATAATAACGACTGAGCGTCTCCATTAGCGATTTATGAACGTAATCACCCTGATATGGTAACATGGATTCCGGAACTATGTCTTTCCTGCTAGAAGTACTTGGACTGAGAAAAACTTTCTCACGTTTAGCTTGAGCTACAATTGTATTTAGATGCTGTTGCAGCTTATCTATCAGGCTACGATAGTCAAAGGGTTCTTTCCCTTCCATCTGTTCGATTGTATCCTGTGATTTGAAAGCCATCCTCGCCGGATTGGCTACAGTGTTACCATGCATGTTCAGGTACTTCTGCAGCATGTCAGCCAATTCCTTGGCCTCGGTGTCTTCCTGAAATGTCTTACGACGCGTTATCGGACTTGATGGCGCGCTGCCGCCATGGCCGTCACCGCCACCGCCATCGCTACCACCATCACCACCGTTGCTGCCGCCTGACGTCAGCAACCACTCTTTTTTTGCCTTTGCCAGATCAAATGTGCCAGACGTGGTTGCGGAAAGAACGAAGCTCTGCGGCGAGCTTCTGGCGTCATCGGCCTCATCAGCCGAGCTAGCCTGAGTTCGACAACTGCCACTTTTAGTCTGTCTACGATGTCGTTGGGCGTGAAAGCCCAGACTGCCAGGATACGAGGCCTTCCTCCAAAGTAGAAAACGCGGTTCTTTCTGGCACACCTCTTGAAAGTATTGCTCGATCTTTGGTATGTCTTCTGGTCGATTGTGAGTACCATCGGGAATGAGACGTCTGCCTGCATCGGCCATGTATCTCCATGTCTTTCTGGTGAGCAGCCATCGCTCCTTGACGGGTTTGCCGGACCGTTTGGTCCTGCGATCTTTGGATGCAGGCTGTGTCCCGCGTATCGAGTCCGCACTGTCGCGACGCGAGCGTCTCCTGCCTCCATCGAGACGCTCTGCCATCGTCGCGTCCTTGTCCCGTTTCGCCACGCGAACCACCTTCGCGGAATTGTGTCTTTCTGATATCGTGCACGATAGGGACGGTTCGCGGACGGTCAGCCGTCCACTACCCTATACAATTACTTTACCATGCCAGTCGGGATATAAATGTCCCTTTTTCTCCTCTCACTCGCAATGATCCATCACTTCACTTTTGACTGCAGAACACATCAAGTGAAACAAATACGCTTCGCACAGGGCACATATATGCCATCTTACTTAATCACTTTAGCATCGAAGGAAGTATCATGAAACCGATCGGAAATAGTGAGGCAAAACGATGGCGCGATTTCTTGGACGATAATAATTCTGCTGCTGTTATAAAAACGGCAACTAGATCGAAAGCCAAGCGCGATTGACTTCAGCGAGTGAAATTTGGGCTAACGAGAACTGGCTTATTTCTATCGCGCGATGTAGGTACAATCCAATGGCAATTTCCACGATCAGTAGCGGTTTGCTAATGAGATCCAATACTAATCAATCTTATTCAGAAAGTAGGAATTAAAAAGACACTTTAAATAAGAATTTCTTCACTGTCATGTGGCCTACGAAATTATCTCTTCAAGTAGTGAAGTCTTACAGAAGATAATGTAAAAGACAACGCGTGTAAAACAATATGACGTCTCGAGGTTCGTTTATAAACGTCGAAATCGCAAACGTTACACGTATGAGCCGGCAAGGTGGAAGCTAAGATACGCGACTACTGCTCCTCAAGGCGTCGCGACACTCGTGGACGCTCTGTGTCTAAAAGCGTCTTTGCCCCTTCTCACCCCTTCCATCTCACTCGCGTGCGGAAACGCGAGCGAACAAGCGGCAAGCATAAGAGAGGATAGACGCTGCAGAGACGACAGCGATGGACCAGATCGAAGAAGAGATATAGAAGTTACTATGGCCTCTCTACCTGGACTTGTTGCAGACCGGAGCTGCGGAGGTGCAACGTCGACGACGTGATATTGCATAGTCACGCTTTGCCAAATACCAGTACAGCGCTTTTTGGTAGCGTACCATCCACGGCTACTAGTGTTTTTCGATGAAACAATATCCGTTTTTACAAGATTGTGATAGTATATCGTTCTTTGTTGTCATAATACCGAATAAGAAGACAATGACATGTCAAACTGCAGAATTACGACTTGAAACCGACGATAATTGTGATAACAAATAATTATCATTCTTATAAATTTTTTGTTAAAAGAGGAGCCAACAAGAGATTGAAATATTTGTGCCACACCAAGCCACGAATTTTATCAAATTACAATTATGAGTATGTAAAAAGCAATTTAGAAGAAATCACTTTTATTAGTGATAAGTTTTAAGTGACTCTATGGATTAAATCAAAGAAATAGTACAGATAAAAGAAAAAGATGCTTTTAAAGTTTCAACTTAAATATATGAAAAAAGACTAAAATATATTTAAATATATTAAATGACAAGTTGAAGTGAATAGTATAGCAGTCTCTATTTTGCTCATTCTCGCAGCAACGATGCTATTTCGAAGACCACCCACTAACGAGAAATGTTGAACGAACTTAGATAATATTTACAGAACGTAAGATTAGAAGAAAACGCCATATATTATACAACGCCACGTGGACGAATGAATTTTCGAGAAATAAGATCCATAACACACAACGTCTACAATTAACTCACATGAATTAATAAGATAATATGAAATTCGCTACGCCTACCTTCCCATATATTTTAAACGTCGTTACAAAACGCAAGTTTTATTTTAATTGTAAATACATTATCATACGAAAGATCATATATTGACTAGATTAATTCTTATTTTCAAAATATGTACCTTTCGTTCATAATGTATACTGAACACAGTTGCGATATTTGTAGAAACAATTTGTATGTACATGCAATCATTATTATTTTCAGAAGATCAGGATTATTAAAACTCATCGATCGAATTTGCCTAATGAGAATGTTACAGTATACAAGTGTAGTATTTAAGAGAAGATTGACGTAACGGCTGAACTTTTCGATGGGATCGCTGTTTTATCAATTAAATGCGACTTATTGTTAGTCTTGATTGCACTAACATTATTTTGACTTTAAGCGAGGCTTAAAACTTTCTCTATTTCTTCTTTTCTCTTTGCTGTAAATAGAGAAAGTGTAAATTTTAAGCTCCGCTTAAAGTCAAACCTTGATAAAAATAAAAATCGGAGTGTAAATCGAATATAATGGGAGAGTAACAAAAGCGTAAACAAAACTTCTAGGACGCGAAAATTAGAACAATGAAACGTAAAAGAAGCGTTTATGCTTTTTTTTATATTTTGATGTTTCAATTTTCATCTCCTAGAAATTTTGTTTACGCTTTTATTACTCTCCCATTACATTTGATTTACGTTCCGATTTTTATTTTTATCAGGGAAATAATATTGGTTGGTGCAATCGGGCCTTGCATATATATACATATATATATTATATATGTACGATTTACAAAACATATGATGTACGAAACATGGACACATTATCAGAATTGAGAAATAATATGTTACTTGTAACGCCGTTTTAGTTACTTTTTTAGGAATAAACTTTTTTTCTGTAACGGTAATGTTGTTACATTTTTACAATAATGATAACGAATTCAGCCGTCACTTTTATCGTTACTTTAATTCCTTTCTTTATAACTATTCAATAGATAGCATTATTGTTATATATAATTAACTAAAAATATCTTATAATAGAAGTTTAAATATCGAAAAATATCTTAAAGAGATGCTAAAGTGACAATCGAACTTAACCAATAGTACAAACTTTTTTAATTACAAATTAAAAATGTTGACAATAATGACATCTTTAATTAATTTCTTTTTCGTAAATAGGAATTCTTCATATTTAATTATATTTATTTTCTCGGTCTTATTTCAAATTCAAATTATAATTGTTCATTTCTTACATTATCGTTTTGTGTCACTTAAATTAACGCATACATTGAAAAAATATTGTTTGTAATATCAATAAATGAATTTATTGACTTGAAATTCATTAATACAATGAACTTTTAATAACTATTACATGAATATTACATTGAGTATTGTTGATATTATAAACGATTGACTACTGCATTGTACTAAAATTTTTTTTAATTTTCAAAAAATATTATAGTATACGTGGGTGGTTCAAGTCAAACCGGAACTTTTATTCTCATGAACATAAGAATAAAACAGTCCCGGTTTGACTTGAACCACTCTCGTATTTTATGGATAAATATATTGTTTGAAAACGAAAGCCAATTTATTAGCCAATAATTGAATTCATTAATATAACAAATCACTGTTTAATATACTGAACTTGAATGTATCATAATGTAACATTTAATTAAATCAGTGAAAAGTTTCATATCCTGATATATTCTTTATATATTTAATATTCTAGTCAAAGCGTGCGATTATAACTCAACGTTAGTGTGTTAGATTGACTTCTGAGATCTTAGGTCTTAATCCCGTAAATATCGCATATGCGTTTTCAAAAATTATAAAATGATCCGATGTGTATTTATAATTAAAATGTAAGTAAAATAATAAGTTGAACTCTGTATAAGAATATTTAAAAAAGAATTGTATTTTTTAAAAATTAAAAAAAATTTTAATACAATGCGCGCGCGCACACACATATACACACAGTAGTCAATAATATCACTTTATAATATCAACATCATGATCGTAAAGTAATGAAATCATCATTAACCCTCCGCGAACCAGATGAAAACTTATAAAGTCATTATATGGATCATATGTGGGTACATCTCGTACTCCATATTGTATTTTATTATAAATATACTATAATTCAGTATGATTATTAATAACGCATTCTCCAGTTGCACGAAACCGGCGCGCGATACTTTTTAAGAAATTATAAACATTCATTTTGCCGGGATATGTCACACTTGGTTCACGAAGGGTTAAATTAACAATTACATGCATTAATAATAATAAAATCCGATGCATGATTCAATGATATTATTCATTGAATCAATAACATTTTTCATTATTATAATAAATGCATGACAGATTGTTTCAATGTATGTACTTAAATAATTGTTATAATGAATTCTAGTACTATAAGTTTAAAAACTCAAATTCATCCTTTTATAAAATCTAAATAATTGTGAAAATAAATTATTCATTAGACTATAATTTTAACAAACTTTTCATTAATACAATGAATAGTTTTATTGCATTTACGTACATTTTTGGTTCAGTGTATTACATTATATTCCTCATCTAATATATTGCAATGCCATCTCTTGCAAGATTCAGCACTTACTGCTAGACACAATTACTGCTGTTTACCATTATTTCGAGCCTTCGTTAAGCACACACGTATATATATAATTTGTAAATCAATATAAATCTTTTTTTTGAAGCTCTTTCAATCTTACTTTTATAAACTTAGTATTGTTCGTTCACGTAATTCGAGGGGTGGTACAATACCATTTTGCTCATCTGAGTTACAGAACTTTTATATAAAGGAAACATCTACTTCAGGTAACAGCTCTACAAGTTGAAAAATATTGGTTTTTAACTATTTTTTCAGTTTTGAGCTTGTCACCCTAGAATTCAATGTACCATATACATATATATGACTTTTCATACATGTATACATATATATATATTATTGTAACTACTTTATAATATAATTTGAAGATCTGGATTGAGGTTTAAAAAAATTTTTAACTATCCATAGATACAGTAGGTTTGCAAGGGCAATTTTTTTGTTATTTTTATACACAACGCGAGAGTTCATGAAAATTCAAAGAGAATATCTGAAAGCCGCGTGTAGTGGGCTCGCAAGTTTTCATCGTACCTCTCACGATCAGCGCCATCGGTCAGCGGCCTGGCGCAACCGGTAGCCACACACACAAACACGAGCTCATGTCCGTATACTTCGGTAGCAGAATACCAATTATATCGCTCTGACTTTCTCGCACTACGTTCTCTGTTCGCCTTTAGCTTCACTCAAGCAAGCGTTAAGCTACCGAGATTTCCTGGATTAATGGGAGCTGTATATATAATTACTACGATTTATTAAAAGTTATGTTATCTAGAATGTCCCCATGCTTCTTGATACACGCCAAGCGGCTGATAAAACATTTTTCGTTCGCTTGACTTGCATGAGTGAAGAGTACGAAATATACGAGAGCGAAAAGGATGGGTTCTCTCTCGCTGTCTTGTTCGCTCTCGGCGCGCCGAAGGCGAACAATAAGAACGTAATGCGAGAAAGTCAGAGCGATATGGAGCGATAGTTAGCACGCTTCTGCTACCAAAGTCACACGAACATGGGTTCGTGCTTGTGTGCATGGCTATCGGTTGCGCCAGGCCGCCGACCGGTGGCGCTGATCGCATGCTGCAAGTGTCAGTTAAAACATTTTTTTTTGGGATTGATTTATATGGGGCAATATATTGTATTTGTAAAGTTTTGAATAATCTTGAGAATAAAGTATTAATTTGCGTAATACTTCCTTAAACTAAATTTATTTACTACTTATATACATATATATATATATCTAAAATTAAACAACATTTTTTCTTTTAAAAATGATTTTATTAAGGAATATAATATTTTTTGATAATTCATGACAATTGAATTTCCAATTATTCACTTATAATACAATTTAAATATTAATGTTGTAGCGGATTTATCAGTGCATTATATTATACACTGTATTGCTGGCTCCACGAATGTTGTATCACTTGATTTACTTGATATGGAAAGAGAGAGAGAGATGGAGAGAGAGAGAGAGATGGAGAAGAAAAGAAAATAACTCATCTGTGCTTAGCTTCTACAAGATATGCCATCGATATTAATTGCAAAAAAAGCCGCACGAGTGATTATTTTTCCGTATTTTTGTCATTTTTTCGGTCATTAGTGCAATTTTTAAATCTCTGGATAAGTAAATTGGAGAGAAGGAGGGTTTACATGAGAAGACATGTTAAATGTAATTTCAAACGTGCCGCTGATCAAATGCAATATAATCAATAAATACTATTGAAATACTTATAATTAAAATCAATATTATATCTTTAAAAAACATTAAATTGACAAATATTATATTTTTATACTGATGCTTTGAAAAAAATGATTAACTTAGGAAATTAAATTCAAAGCATAAACGACATAATCCTATTTTTATAAAACTACTTTTATATGCGTATATATAGTGTATAATGTTTTTGAGGAACATTTTATATAAGAAATATTTAAAGCTAATGGTAGAATATATATATAACATACGAAATTCAAACTTCAGATATTTTGACAATTTTTTAAGTAAATAATATGTATATCATTTTTATTTTGCTAGCTTCTTTTTTTATGAGTATTTTATATTATTTTTGCTTTGAATTTTTCGCATCTTACTAGAGTAAGAAAGGAGCACAAGGGAATATTTAATAGAAAGTATAACACTTAATACTCGAATCTAATCGTAAATTTTACACACTTGAAACTCAGGACTCACTAAATTTGAAAAGTTATGTTGAGTGCATTCAGTATACTACAACGTTTACTGAGCGCTCAGTGAGCTCTTGCATCTGATAGGTCTATTCCATTAGATTTAAAAATATAGACCGGACAGGAGCAAGAATTCACTGAGTGCTCAGTGAGCGATTGTAGTACTGAATATATCCGCCGTTTTCATTCAATTCAACAAGTACGTCACAGATCTCTTATGTGTGATGTACATTATACGTGTATATTTCTCAGTGTACGCTAATTTATAAAGAACTTCAGAAAGTGAGTTTTGTTAATTGTTTTAGGAAAGTGAATACCGTTCAAGATCAAAGATGAGTTGTGCTATCTAGGATTCTGCTCAACGCGCACATTTTAACGAAATCTATATGTATATTATTAAAGAGAGCCGCATTTTTCTCGTGGTTTGTAATTTACTGAGGTGTTTTTCCAGAAGCTATCACGATTCCTAGCTTCCTCGTGCTTCTTTCTATAACTAAGTTTCCACCGACAGTTAGAGTTGGGTCAGAGTATAAGAACTTGCCAAACCACAGTCGAGCATTCCCCTGTCATTCGACTGTAACAGGGGAATACTCGACTGTGATTGGTCAGTTCTTGTACTCTGACCCAACTCTAACCCTCGGTGGAAACTTAAGGTTTGTTCGCGTCGCAAGCTCCAACATGCTCCAACATGCTGGAACATGTTGGAGCATGCGACGTGAACAAACCTTAAGTCTATGAAACATAAATTTTGTCACGGTAAACGCCTTACCTATAACGTGGTGGTACTTGTCAATAAACTGCTCAGTGTTTTGAACTCCCATGGGTGATGCGTCGACGTTGGTGTACCAATTGGATGCGGAATATCGCAGTTCCCGCTGCACGTAATTGACACCTGGCATCTGCGCGGATCGAATAATTTTCTACGGTGGATGTCGTTTTTTAATTGCGGTAATGATCATCCTACAATCGTCACAAACGGGTCTAATGCCCGTATCACACTAGCGAGAGCTTGAAGATTGCGTCTGCGTTTGCATTTGCGCTTGCATCTCTTAATTAATCAGAAAGAAACTGCTGATCAGCAGCTTTTTTTATCAGTTAAGAAACGCAAATGCGAACGTAGATGTAATCTCCAATCGCTAGTATGATACCAGCATAATGCCGCGCATATGCGGACGAACATCGCAACGCTACCGTCTGATCGAACGTTGGCTCGAACCACTTTGGCACTTTCGAAGCCGGCTTCACTTTTCGGCGAGCGATTTCGCGAAGATTCACTTTCGTCGGAGCATTTACTATCGTGCGTCTCATCGTCCACTACACGGATGAATCACGTCGATTTTCTCCGAGTCAAGCTGAGTCACTCAAAACGTATACACTTGCAAAGAAGAAGAAGAAACGCCGATTCTCCGACGTCGTGCGTCGCGACACTCGATAATACAGCTCACGCGCGATTCGTGCCACTACACGTAGGTAGTACCTCGCATAACCCGATCGCATAATCGGAGAAATGGAACGAAGATTAGGTACGCGGCACACGGTGAACGAGAGCCGTAAAGGGAGGAGTGAAGAATAGAATAATATACAAAAGCCCGCTGTGAAATGCTCTGAGATTAATCCTAATTAATCTCAGAGAAAACCTAATTGTTTATCAAAAGAGAGAGAGAGAGAGAGAGAGAAAAGAGGGAAATCACTGCTTTTAAGCGGTATTATCAGAATCGGGACTAGGGTGTGGCGAACGAGGCACTTGATTCATGTAAAAAATTTGAAAGTGTGCAAAAATGGCAACATAAATTTCTAGATTTCTACATATGTTAATTTCATCCGCGATCTATAACGGTGACTATACTTATCTACCATTGAGCTCTCACTGTGTATTTAAATGAAAATAAACTATAATATGTAAGGTTATAAATTTTGATAAAATAATTTGCGGCTATCAAAACATGGAGAATATTACTTTAAATAAAGAAATAAATATTTTATAAATTTTTAGAGAATTAATATTAATTATATATATAAATAGATGGATACAATACAGTATATACACTCTGATTTTACTGTAACTTTAGTAATTATGTTTCCTTCGTAACTTACTTGTAATTGTGTTCCTATTAAATTAATAATCATATTAAATTAATATTAAATATCACTAATATTAATATTATTCATTATTTTATACGTTGTAAAAGAAATATTTTTTGTTATTGAGGGTGAGCTTTTCTTTTTTTTACCTCGGGCGCCGAAATGTCTGATCCCAGCTCTGAGTATTACCACTATGTGAAGAAACGCTGAGTAATTTTAGATACAAAAAATTGTATACAGATATCTATAGCAAACGTTATTTGTTATCTACAGTCAATTAGTTTGTGTTTAATTACCCCTGACAAATCAAATTAAATATTAATGAAATTTTTTAACCTAAATTTATCAAACTGGGAAAATTTCAAAATTAATTACAAATTATAGCTCTTTAAAAAATATTAGTCCCAGCCAATATAGCGATACTATTAAATCGTATCTACTTTTTTAGCTAGCAAATATAAGGACATTCGTGGTACACTCGGTGATACAATACAAAAATTTACAATAAAAACGTCTGTATATATATCTACAAATTAACATTTATGCCGATGTCATTCATAGATATGTATATTGATTAGATTAGCGCATATTAAAATAATCACCTCCATTTATCTTGTAGTCTTAACAAAATATGAACACATAAAGTTACGAGATATGATATCAAGATAATATAACGCTTCGATTTTATTTTCGTATAGAATTTTTTTGAGAAAATGATCTTTGTTTCAAATCCAATATAGTGCGTCTTCGTTGGATAAGTACAATACCGTAGACCGATTTATCCTCAATTAGCAATCGATACCGTCGATCATCCCGTTGTCCGCGCCAAGCGTTATAGTCACGTGACCGACGCAATCGTGTCACGATTTCAACCGCGTTCTGTCGTAATAATAGGAACGTCACTCAACAAAGTCGGAAATTAATTTATTCGAATCATTACTAAATCCAGTCCACCTACAGGGCTGCCTACGTTCGAAAACACTATTCGAGTACCTCCGAGTATCATTTTATCTTTGTTTAACATTCTGTAAATAACAAGAATAAAATGATACTAGGAGATACTCAGGTAGTGTTTTCAAACGTAGCTCGACGTGATACATGTCTGGAGGATTTAGCAGAGTTGAGAAAATTATTTTATAAGAGTAACTCGTTACCATTAACCTCTTTTTTTGAAAAATAATTCATTATCATGATTGGTTACAGACTTTAAAAAGTATAACTTGTTACTCAAAATAAAATATGTTCTTACAATTTATGTTACTTTTTCGAATTTTGATAAGCCTTTTTTTACATTTAACTATCTAGATCACTAATTGATCACTAATTAACCAATTCGACACGAGATTTATAGTGATTATGATGATTGTGGTTATAATTGCAACACAGTCAAGATCAAACTTTCTTCTTTTGAAATTTATAGCTTATGCACATTCCATACACATGTATTGTACGCGTCCAAAATAACGATAAAAATAACGATTATATTAGTTATCATTACTCAAAAAAGTAACTGCATTATTATTAACGTTACAAATAAGGAAACGTCATTACCCATTTATTACGGAAAAAAGTAATTGTAACGGTAACGACGTTACAAGTAATACGTTAGTTCCCAACCCTGCATGACTGTTTAAGAATTACCAATCTTAGCGATAAAATCAATCGTGACACACGTCATTCGATTAATGTGACTCGGAGTAATATCATCTAATATCCCGAGAGATCTCCCATAGGAATATACCTTTGACATCGACACTATCAACGGCGTCGACACGCGTAACTTATGAAACAACGTGGTCTCTTCTCGCGACTGACGACGAACGACACAGCGGTTGCTGCGAGCGCGATCCACGATCAACTACCACACCACTAAGAAAGAGAACGAGCGAATGAATCGGAGAGATAGAGGAGAGAGAGAGAGAGAGCGAGAGAGAGAGAGAGAGAGTGAGTGAGAGAGAGAGAGAGAGAGAGAGAAATAGAGAAATAGAGAGAGTAAGCTCCATCGGACCGATGGACATTGGCAGAGCGCTGGGACTCCCAGTCTTATTTTAAAACCACTGTCCTTCTAACTCGTGCGAGCAATCGTTCATCCTGTAGCGGTGCACGATCGCGACACAACGAACCGACCGTGTAAACTCCCATAGTCGCAGCAACGTCACGCTAGTTAACGTAATCAAATGGATCTCTTGGCATTGATTTGGATCATTCTTCACCTAATTATTCTACGTGGATAATTAAATTTTCTTATAATTTATTACGGTCCTTTGTTGTAATTCTTTCAATATTATCTTAGTATACAAGGTAAACATATTTAGATTTAGATTTTTTCGTGGAAGCCTGTTCGTTAGTAGACAAAGTACGAACAGTGACATTTACCGAGAACGCATGTTGTATATTGTCACAGCATCGTCTTTGTATTTTGTTGATATTCCAGGATTCCATGAGCTTACGATGCGAGATTCATTAACTTTGAAAGAGTCAAAGAACGCGATAGTTAGTTTTACTGAACGTAATCTCTTAAATTTTGTAAATTTGTTTATATCAAGCGCAAAATATACATATTTTTTTTATTCTGTCGATATATAATATAATGGAAATTTTGCAAAAAATAGAACTTTCAAAATTGAACACGATGCGTCATATTTTCGGAAGAGATATCTTGCTCTTAACGAGAAGAATTATAATATTTTACACCCTCTTTTTTTTAAATGTGTATCTTTCTTTAATGTATAAGATATTTCTCTCTCTCTCTCTCTCTCTCTCTCTCTCTCTCTCTCTGAACTTGTAAATAAATTTACTAATTTAATAAAGAGATTAAGCGTGACAACGTCGAGTTCATATATCGAGTTTTGTGTTAAATAAAGACAGTTTAAGTACAGTACAAACACTTTTACGACGGCAATTCATGGTTTCCATATGACATGTCCAGAGACTCTTTATCTTCATGAATCCATTTTATAATTCATTTTAGGAATGTAACTTACAAGTCAGTAATATATTAGAGATAAACTTTTTTTGTATTTTATCATCATATGTCAAAATATAATTTCATGAAAAATAAAAAAAGTATTGATATATTGATATTTAGTTATTTCGCGCGAAAATTGCAAAGCAACAATATTATTAGGTATTGTGACAATGAAGAAGTAGACGTCCAGAGTTTGTTTATCAACGCGATACTGTAGACAATGTAAACGAGATTTTTCGGTTGACATTTTATGCACTATAAAGAGTCCTTCTTGATAGTATCCGACGTATATGATGATCATTAAATGATAATTTTACACTTCGTATCCGTACAAAATTCTCGCTATTCCACGGATCACTTCAAGATCCTTCTCTTCACTTTCGCCTTACGGTGAATTCTTGTTACCGCGTCGTTTCGTAGCAAGAACACACACATCACCACGAAAATCAAAATACACGACGCGGATTTGCTGTCCTTATATCAAATGTTTAATTGGACATTGTACCGCCAGGAATGCGAACACGAATAAATTTTATAGAATATCTACGCAAACTTATTCCGCGTTTCATTCGACATCAAATTAGCATATGTATACAAACGTCACTATCGTTTAATTGAAAACGCGTTACATATACACAATTTTAATTTTACAGTTAATAAAAAAATATGTTGAGAAATAAGTAAGACGTTAAAGCAAATGTAATTGAAGCAGAAAATGTCTAAAGTACAAAAATTTAAGCATAAAATCGAATTAAAATTTGAAATGGATCCTATCAGTTCTCTCTCTCTCTCTCTCTCTCTCTCTCTCTCTCTTTCTCTCTCTCCTTCTCTCACCCTCTCTTAAAACATATCGAAAATTTAAGATTTTATAGAATATCAATTTCAAGTTAGGCCAAAATGGCAACTGGAAGAAACTATAGCAATTATGGAACAATTAAACTCCTGTAATTATAAGAATTCATTAACTATAGAAAATTCACAAAAAAATATTTGTTTTCAAAAGTTAGAGTTAATTCGAACTTTCGAAGATAATATATATATAATATGATGCCTCTCTTACATGCATTAAACTACATTTACCAACTCTTCTATGATATACATTTCGCACACATCCTAGCCTCTTTGTTAAAAAGATTTTCTGTTTTTCTTTGTCTCAAAAATATTAAGAAGCTAATCGAGAAGAAGAAAGAAATAAGGTGGAGAACGCAGTATATAAATCTTCGTAACGGCTTTTGGTCAGAGCCTATTCTCGCATTAAATCGCGCGAATAATAATTTGCTGCCGGCCAAAATTTATGACACAAACATATGTGTTGATGATTTTTAATGGCACAGAGACACGTGTGACTTTCCTGATTCTCTTTATTTCTTCGTGTGAATGAACAAATATTTCAGACCAAAACCGCAAAGTGGGAAAAAGATGGATATGATAAAGCTCGACATAAATTTCTTGGCCTCAGCATCATGGTTTTTCGAATATTTTTTCGTTGTTTCACATGGTTTCACTTTGTCTATTCTTTCATTCTTTTATTGAGTCGATCATTCTTTCGTTTCAATAGCACGCATTGTATAGATGCGTCTGCGGTCACGTCTGCAATCATGTCTACGGAATTCGGAGCGAAATACTTCTCTCCGCATTTTTATTAACTATTAGCAGTGACTGGGTCACTTGAGATCTGATATATTCATATAATTTTCAAAGATTGTTTGTACATCCCTTTCACATCGTAAAAGTATGTGTATAAATTCAAATTCATAAATTGTGACTTTTTATCGTTATTTTATGAACTATATTTATAGGCAAAGCAAGTCTGATTATCTAATAGATTCTATTGAACAGAATAAGGATAAAAACGACTCAGTTCTCAGAAGGCTACATCTGCCGAGAGTTAAAAGCGGTCTTTGAGAACAGACAACGTGAGCCTCGATCTCTCTGTGTACCAAACAGCTAAACTACAAGTTAAACAATGTAATACAAGAAATTCTTCCTTGTTCGTTTTATCGATCGTTCTCGACGATCTGACATAAGCTAAATTCGCACAATGAACTGGTCGCGGTCGTCTCGGAACCACACACGTTGAGATATTCTAGCGATATAAATAAATAATGGTTTTATATTAGACGAGTGCAAACATTTGTGGTATATTTAAAATTCGAATAGTTGCAACTTCGTTAAAAATAAACGAAATCTAAATTTAAGAAAAAATATTTTAAAACTTAAAATCTCCACCTTCAAAAGGTCACTATGTTTTATTGAGTTTCTGTGAGTTTGGTCATTTTTATATATAGAAGACTATGAGCTGAATATAATAGGAAATTTTCTTTTCACTTCGTGGATTTATTCATCCAAAATAAATAAAAAAAAATTTGCTAAAATGTTTCACTTTCTAACATAAAAGCTTAAATTTTTCCTATAAAATTATTTTTTAAAAGTATTTCTAAAATTTTTTGTTACTGAGTTATCGCGGATTAAATAAAGAAGACGTTGACATTGATTGCTTATAACTCCGTTAAAAATCATTGTATCACAATTAAAAAAAAGCAGATTCTTAAAGCTAAAACTTTGCTTTATGGAATAGTATTACTGCCAATTTGAGTAAAAAATTGCGTCCTAAATTTACTTTAAAAACTTTTTTTTAAATTAGACATAAACTTTTGCACTCACCAATGCACATCTTTCGCGATACAATAGTATAGATAGTGTAATAATTTGTGAAATATTCATCTATTTTCTATGCGTAATTGAGGCATATTTAAATATTCGTCTTCGCACTATTTAATCATATCTTGTATATATTGTTCTGCCTTGCAAACTCTATATGATTTTATATTGCATTAAGGAGAATGGGGGAGAATTGGAAGAGAACTTGAAGACTGCAGAGAAAGGAAAACGAGCATATATTGGCTGATGATATGTAATCTATTGAAGATATATCGCGCATATAAAGCCCAAATTCGATTAGTTAGCCCGTTGGAAAACCGTTAGTGTGTATGCATGGCACGACTTCATCGCGTCTTGTTTAGTCGATGTTCAAAATGACGACATCACTGTTCTATTCTTGGTAGCGTGGACGCAGCGATATCTTTAGAGCGACCATCGGTACAGTCCGTTTCCGAGCTTTTCTTCCTTCGCGGCGAAAACGTGCCAGTTGACGAGAGAAGGCAAGATGATTTATTTCGACTAAATCGGACCACACTGCTAGCCTTCCCTATTTTCCGAGAGCACGATGTTCTTATAATTTTATTCTACCATGTTATTACTATATATACACTGAAAAAAAGATTGGCTACTGCAGCAAATTAGATGGTAAAATATGGCATAGCATTTTTAATTGGCTGCAGCAGCCAATTTTGTTGCATTAGTCTATCTGCAATGTCAGTATAGGATTTCGATAGATAACACAACCAAAAATTGACTGCTGCAACCAATTAAAAATGCTATGCCATATTTTACCATCTAATTTGCTGCAGCAGCCAATCTTTTTTTTCAGTGTAGTTAATCCGAAATATGGATAAACGTTTTTTTAATCACATTGAGAGATCTTTATGGCATGGTCATAAAAATACATGATAGAAATTCGATTTAAATTAAAAATTTGAGAAGTACCAACTCGAAAAAATCACCGACTTGCCAATCTGCGCTTTCACATTTTTGCTTATTGCAATCTTGGATAAAATTTCAGTTAACATCGATGGGGGAATTTCACGCACAGTTTTCATTATCGAATAAGCTAATTAAAAGTTTAGTTTGAAAAGAATAATTTTGTTTTGATTCGCTTAAGAACTAGCGAATTTAAAAAAAACTTATAAAGATTGTATAATAATAATAATTCTATACACAGAGGAGGTTTAGGTTTAACAGATATCTTAGAAAAAAGATAACTCGTGAAAATAAACAGGTTTTGACTTATAGCTATTCAAAGCTAAAAATTAGAACACATTACTTAAGTTATTTTAATATTGTTTTGTAAGACAACATGCAACATTATGAAAAAATATTAACATTATGATAACATATATATATACATATACATACAGGGTATTCCAAAATTTGAGAGTAATATTATTACAACGTGAAACTTCATGAAAAACTTGGCACAAATCAGCACAAACATAGCACAATATAGCACAATCAAGAGAAATACAAAATTCAAAAAGTGCGAATCAGCGCCGTGCGAGCAGTGATTATCCATGTGATTTACATACATGTGAGAGTGATTGAAGACAAATATGGCGCTATTATCAAACATGAAGACGAAATTGGCAATCTACTTATAGAAGTCTGCTTATAGAATAATATAGAACACGTGTGTTGTGGAATTATTTGAAATTGATTTCGATCGGAATTATTCAATTATTTCTTAATTTTTTATTACGTTTTCTAGGAAAACCGGTATAATTTAAAATAATTTCGATCGAAATCTATTCTCCATGTACACATATCCTGAAGATTGCGTATTTTTATAAATTAGAAACGAAAAAATTTGAGAAGCGTTTTCTCAACAAATCGACTATCTATATGTCAATCTATATCAAGGTTAAACCGTCAAAAATTTTATTTAAAAATATATGAAAATTTGAAGTAAAAGAATGTAATCGTAAAATGCAAATACGCTAGTAAGATCAGTCGTGTACAAAAATTTGGAAACAGATACGATGAAAATTATAATAAAACAATAAACTATTGCTTCAAAATGTTATCAAATTGACAGGTAAATAAAGATTAAAAATTATTCATGTATGTACATACATTTAATATCAATATTTGATTTTGATAGTGTTAAAAAGATCGGCAAAAGTACATGACAACAATGACTTAAAATCTTCAAAACATCCTCATAAAGCTTCCATCATTTAGGAACTTCCATAGTTCAGGAATTTCCATCATCCAGAAATTAAATCATGAATAAAATAAATCAATATATTTCGACCTATCAGAAAGATTATACCTGGCCCTACGTGTCGTCCATATGTATTCAACCTTCAATTAAACCAATTATCGTTAAACATTGCACTTGTACTGATTCGCGACAAGAACGTAAAGAATTATGGGATGGAAAACTTGAGAAGTACCCCGATTGGAGTCGGATGGGTCCTATGGGACGACTGCTGGAGCCAAAGATTTATGAAACCAAAATAGAGCGGGCTCCCAAAGCAGATATAACGCGATTAGATCAGCTAACCAGTATTTGTGTAAGAAAAGAAAATATTCAAACTTTTTAACATAATTGATCTTTTATGACCCTAGAATAAAAGATTTATTTTACGATTGTATGTAGCTCATATATGTATTCACGTTCCTCTTGGTTTTTATATATATATTCGAAGTTATCTAGGTAAAGATAAAATAAACTATGCTTAAACATATCTTAAGTAAAATAAAGATGATTTTATTTATTTTAAATTTATCTAGATAAAAGATGAAATTATAATTTGTTTTATCTAGATAATTTTAAGATAATATTGCTTTTAAGCAAAACAATTTATAATACATAAAACAACGTATTCATTTAAAATATGAATCTATACTTCTATCTATACATGGAACAATATAGCCATTAAAATTGAAGTATAAATCTATATTTCTTCAACTGGCGTCATCCTTTAGACGAGTACATGTCAATGAGCCACGTGCTTGATAGTAAATGTGAGTGTACATACATTCGCGCGTTGATTGAATTAGCTTTACTCAGTAATAACTGCTTCATTGAGCATTGTAAAAAAAATGGCTCAAGACATTTTAACTAAATTTTTGATCAAAAATAGCGCTATATGATTCGTGGGCCTTTTTTATGTTATACACTGTATACATAATTTCTACTTACATTTTACGACAAATTTATTTTACAAAATTATTGTAACGTTGATATGCAAGAAGGCTTAATTTAAATATAAATAATATAATAAATTAAAATTAATGTAATGAATACAAAGGATTAAATTTTTAATTTAATTTTTGAAGCTTAAAGAAGGATATCCTAGTTTATACGAGGCGTTAGAGAAATCATTTTCGAAAGAACCGATTACGAAGATGGATATTGACCTTATGAAAACGACGTATCAAATGGATTACAGTGATCCTGGTGAGTATGATAAAAATCGTAGGTGTCACGTATTACACGCGTTCATCATTTATCTTTGTATTATTAATGAGGTTGCTTAAAGAAATTTTAATTTTCTTAGCAGCTGCACGTATGGCACAGCGAGATATGGCGTTGAAAGTCCTCGATACAAATGATCAACGCTTACCATGTAGTATGCCAACACAAATAATCATAAAAACTGATTGCTCGCCGTATTGTCGTTTCTCTTCTTCGATATATAATGGAAATGCGAGCGTTGGGAAACGCGATCGTAAACCAAAAATCGGATCAAAACGCGAAAAAAAATGTGATATCGAGAGAAGACAAATATTATTGCCATCCTGGAGATCGGAGTATCAAGATAGCATCAATAAAATCGGCCATGCCATTATGAAAGTTAAATTACATCGCGCAAAGAAGAAAGCTTTACCAATCCAGTATCAATATAGTACTAACTGAATCCAGCTGAACGTATTAAGAAATCTAACAGTTAAATTATATATACATATATGAAAGTCAATTTTTTGATAAATCAATGTAAGAAATTGAAGTTTATAAATGTACATAATAATAATCCATATTTTTGCCACTTTTTATAAATGCATAAAATTTTTTTTAATTTAAAAGAGATAAGGAAAAGGTACACTGAAAAAAAAGATTGCCTGCTGCAGTAAATTAGATGGTAAAACCAAAAATTGGCTGCTGTAGCCAATTAAAAATGCTATGCCATATTTTACCATCTAATTTGCTGCAGCAGCCAATTTTTTCTTTCAGTGTAGAAAGGAAAAATAATCTAACTCTACATTGTAGGTTGCATTAGTTCAAGAAGTGTGCATACTAAAGTGTTTTCTGTTCCCGAAATGACATTAGCGATACTGTGTTTCTTATTCTAATGTAACTGATTTCAATTTACCGAATGTTAAACAAGGATAACATGATACTTTGTGTGCGTTTCAAAACTCGACTCTGTCAATTCCGAATATTTTTTATCCTTGTTCAATATTCTGTGAACAACAAGGATAAATGATGATTGGGTTGATAGAATCGAATTTTGGAATACATCCTTGGAGAGCATTCGGAGAATTTAAACACTTCCCAGAGAGTCAATTGCATATTTTGAAATAAGATGAAATAATCAACTCCCAGAACTGATGAGCGTAAGCTATAGATATTAGATCTGTTCGCATTGCGTGCACTTTTTGTGCACACTCAACGTCCTTGCATTTTCTCTTTTTAACGTCCAAATATATATCTATCTTATTTTAAGTTCAAAAATTTTTGAAGTTTTCAAGCAACTCGAGCAGACCTAAAGTTAGCAGTCTAATGTAATTTATGGAAGTATGTGGTTCTAGTTGCAATATATTCTTCCAAAAAAAAAACAGAAAAATACTCTAAATATAAGAAAGAAATGCGATTGATTTTCAAATTTGTATTTATAAAAAAATATCACGTTACATGTACTTGATTGGCTGTCTGTTCGCGAATTTCGGACTGCTTTTTAGCGTGGATAATGTAGAGATTGATCTTAGGAATTAATTATACATATGATGTAGAGATGGTGCCACATGGAGTATAATATGGCCAGTATTCATAGTAGGTTCTTATTTTAAGACCGTCTTAAGTAATGTCTTAAGTCGCTAATGCGGCCCTCTGATTGGTTCATGACATCTTAAGATTGTACTTAAGACGGTCTTAAATATAAGATCCGACTATGAATACCGGCCTATGTATAAAACTAAGCGATATATTATACTGTATAATACAAGATAAACTACCATGTTTAATACAAGATAAACTACCTCATGTATAATACAATGCCTGACCCTGGTTGCAGCATTAAACACTGTAAAGAATACACTATCAAAAAGATCTACAAACATACAGGGTGTTTCACCTAAAAATACTGAAATATATAAAAAATTGAATCTAATAGGTAAAAATGTTTCAGACCAAAGTTGTATGAGAGGGACAAATAATAGTAAAATCAATTTTTGAAGAAATTGATTTTTTTAAGGTTGCATGAAGGTTACCTCCACTTTTTTAAATGTAATATGATTTTTTACATAAAATGATTTCTCTAATGTCTATATTATAAAAGTATTGAGGTAAAGATATAAAAAAACTAATAGTTTACGAGATATTTAATATTTCATGTCAATATGTGTCAAAATAAAGTATAAAATATCTAGTAAAAATTATTGATTTTTTGATATTTTTCCCTTAATACTTTTATATGCAGAATAATTAGAAGATGTTTAATGATCCAACATATGTGTTAAATGTAAACACATTATTAATTTTGAAATCTATCATCGTTCATTATATAGAAACAAAATGAGTTTTGCAAAGCATTCAAATAACCTACTTTATTATTTTTGGACGGTTTTCAAGTTTTCTTATGTAAATAAGCTTCCTTTTTTTCATAAATATATAGACTTTCAAAATGATAAATGCATAGGTTTTGAAGGTGTCGGTTTACTGACAAAGTTGATCATTTTTAGACTCCCTCCTTTTACACAAATATTATATTGCTTTTCATAACATATTGTAATGCTTACATTTTACGACAAATAATTGCTAACAATTTGCGATTAAATTTCACGAGGTATCGTAATGAAAATGTTTAAAAAGTTTTTCACTTTCAAATCTTGATATAATCTTAACAAGTTCACCGCATCGTATTTAATTATCTACGTATATAATCTTCTTGAGTAATAAAAATATAGAATCAACGAGCCATCGATGGAGCGTTATGAAAGGGCTAAATATAAATCAAGGATTTACAAGCCAAGGATTCGAAGAGAAAGTCTTTTTGCCACACGTGAGAAAATTTATAATTTAAGAAAAAATACTAGTTATTATTGATCAAAAGTACGGGAATTGTCTCAAATACATTTTCTTTCTTACATTTTTTTTCAAATTATAGTGGGTATGTAATTCCATTGCGTTTGTAATATTACACCAAAAGTGCGAACAGGATTACATTTGTGGCGTTCTAGAAAGGTAAAAGATAATCGAAGCGTAACGCCCACTTCAGTTCATGAACTATGTCATGATTTTAATGTAAATGTCAGCGCGTGTACAATGTTATATAATTGTGTATAAAAAATTATAGCATATAAACATTTTCCATTAGATGGTTATTAGCATTATCTGACAGATCGTTTTCATTGAGATGTTTTTTCATTGAGATATTTTTCAATTTGATCCTTAGCTTCTTATTATTATATTACTGTGGTTTTATTACCTTTGTTTAGTTTGGCGTTCGAAAATAGTAACTCTAACTAATAGTCATCATAAATATGTTTCCTGAAATTTTAGTTATTTATAAAATATACATAAGAAGAATTATCGTATTTTTGATCTAAATATATTTTACCTTCCCCGCAAGAGATTCTCCTTCCTATAAATTATATATAAACTCTTTTGAAGATAATTAAAAATTTCATAATATTCATATTTGCTACGTCGTATAAATCGCGAATATACTTATTAAGCTATACTTATATGTAAATAGAATTGCTAAAATTTACATCTTATAAAGTATATTCTGTACTTTCAAAACATATTTATCGAGAAAATTAAATAAAAAACAAAAGATTTATCAGATTAATCTTATATCATATTATTTGTAATATCATATGTTGGTATACAATTATTATTATTTTATTTTCGAAAGATACAAAGAATTTTTTTGTTCTTTATGTAGTTCTTTATGTAGTAACGGCTACATTACACAATTTTTACTTTAAATCTTGCTAGCAATTGACTTAATTTGAGAAATTAAAGTTGACATAATGTCTTTTTATCAGTAAAAAAAAATGTTTAATTATAATTTATGTTACTTAAGCTGCTAGTTTTTAATTGCTAGTTTTCTAATTCGTTAGAAGATTAATATTTTAACTGCTATTAAAAAGCATCATGTAAATCTTGCTTAAGTGTGTAATAAATCTCAATGTATAATAAAATGCACATAGAAGAAGCTTCTGCTCAAGAAGAAGCTTCTGCTCTCAGACGTGGCGCACGCATTTTTCTGAGATGTGCTAATTTTCTTTTGTTCCTAGCGGCGTTCGCCTTCGCTTCATTCGCAGCAGCATTGGCTTTGGCTGCTGCGCGATTCGTATTCACAAGATCTTGCCGAGCGCTTTGTAATTGATTTGATAGCTCATCCACTCGCCTTTTGGCTGCTTCCAGCAATTCCTCTTTTTCTCGCAGCGATCTCTGTGCCCCATTTGCAACTGCCTGCGCGTTTGCCGCATTCGATTTGGCTGTATGCACTGCGTTCATTAATGTTCTCAGCTACAGTTTCAAAAAAATTATTAGCATATCAAATTGCACAGAATCAATGCTTTAGATAAAGCATAATCAAAATGTTATATAAATTTGTATAAATTACGTTTTTAATTAAACAAGTTGCTAAAACTTATAAACTAATATTAAGCCGACGATTTACAGATGATGATCGATATATAGTCAGTTATATATTTCATCAATTTCATCGAGTTTTATATAGCAAATATTACCTACCAAGGTAAATGAATGATCAAGTTAAATATATAAAGAAATTAAAAAAATTAAGGCAGAAACTGAAGGATTAGATAAGGCCAATGTCAAAATCAGAACACAAAGTTTGAATACAACTAAAACGGTCTAAGTAATTTAAATTGAAAACAAAGTGCAAAATGTTACCGTTCATACTGATATTACATATTATTTGCATTTAATTTGTATTGTGATTTATATACCTTCATATATCTTGATTTTTACCTATCATATACCTGATCTTGTGACTGCCGCGCCGCTTGCACTGCGACATTGACGTTAGCCTGTGCTTGTTGCAAGGAAGATGTTTCTTCTTGAACCACCGATCTTGCTTCCTTCACTTCCTCTCGCAGCTGTTCAACCATCGCTTCCTTGCCCGATAAGGCCGCCTCGGCAGCTTTCGCAGCTTGAACTGCCTTCTCTGCCAGTTGAGCCTTTACCTATTACGTATACACGTGGCGTATTTCCTTAATAAAATACCGATCTTAACACACTTGCACGAATGTAATTAACAACACAGATCGCTCGCGTGCCATTAATTCTACAGCAATTTTACGTGCAAAGTTTTATCAGATAATATAATCATACTGGTGCAGATTTAACAGAATTAAAGAAAAAATTAGAAGAAGTACCATTCTCTTAATTTGTTAATTTGTTAATTGTCCCATATATTTAAAAAATATTAGACGAGCAAAATGTGTCGTAAATAAAATATTTCAAAGTCATCTCAAAATTTGTTATTCAAAGCGAAATATATTTTCGAATAACATAATTAAGTACTTGACGAGCTGCTTGTTGACCAGCAATATTCTGCGCTTCGGACGCGGCTTTCGCTTCCTGCGCCGCTTTCTGCGCAATGTTACTTGTTTTTTCAACAGCTTTCTTCTGTAAAGTATTTGGTAAAACACCGCGACAATTAGCGCCTTCAGTATGACGCATATTTCTTTGATTCTGTAATTGTTTAAAAAAACAATACTATTATCTACCAACATGTCTTCTGTCACTATTTGTCAGCGTAAATGTATTTTTATTGTGGTTCTTCTATTCAAGTGTTGAATACTAATTGTTCTGTTATTGTTATTATAATTATATTAAAATAGAAAATAAGAAAGAAAGAGAAAAAATTTTTCAATTTCATGAAATTGTTTTATTAATAATTCAAAAATCAATATACATTAATAAATTAATTGTAAGACAAGCCATTGCATATGCGTTTCATTCACTGTCAGTGTGAAACACATGCAAATACGAATATGCTAAACTGACAGAAATTAATACGAATGGCTATACATATGCATTTCTATTATAATTAAAAAATCAGGAATAAAATATTTTCATAAATGAATTTAACTTTAATGATTAAACACATACGTGTTGCTTTTTAAATAGAAAACGAAAATATTAAGACTCAATTATAAATTGTACATTCTCCTAATATCAAATATAAAAAACTATAAGCAACAAACTATAAGCAACAATATTATTATTATTATATTACTGATAAGTTGAAAATATTTAAATCTGGCTGTTATTAAAATCTTCTAGGAAATAAAAATGCATTCAAACTTACTGTATTAACTGGAATTTTATGAACGCGTCCACAATCGGATATTCCAAATATCAGTATGACTAGAAAATGGCATTTTGGTTAGAATAGAAAAATGTCAGTTATTTTTTAAATATAAAATTATCAGTAATTAATCATATAATTCGCACTTACTGACATAAAAAATATGGACAGTATTCATTATGATGAATGAATGCACGTTGTACTCATCAAAAAATCATAATAAATCATATAAATTTGCACCGTTTGTTTTGATTTGATGATAAAAACGGATGAACGGTTTTAGTGCTTTTTAAATGTAATCTGATGATATGATATTGTTACGTGAAGTTATGTATTATTCTGCGATTTATTTAGGGTGTGTTCGTTATGCACTTATAGCGTGTAAGATCATGTATGTACATACATGTATGATGGAAGAAGACAGGTGATCGTGCATAACAGCAATCAGCTAGCCAATCAATTTGGGTCCTAAATTTTGGTAAAATAATTTTTTACAATTATAAAATGTTTCAAAAATCGCATGTATTTTCTGTAAGATATGATCACATACTTGACCGATATTTTTAAACACAACGATTAAGAGAAAATTTGCTCAAATTATACTCTCCTTTTACACTTTTATGTAATCAACACTTCCTTAATTCTACAGAGAAGAATTGCACGGATAGAAACTGATACATAATCACGCAATCCATTCGCAAGTACATCAAACTTTTTGCAATTTTACAATCATTGTATAAGATTATAAGAAAAAAGTCCAAATTTAAAAAATTTTCGAAGAGAAACACATACAATGTATGATACTTTTCTTGATTGCAGTAAAATTGCACATATGTACCTTGAGAGAGTAAAACAATAAAGTAGAAAAATAATCAACTAAATTTCTTTTATAATGCATAATGTTTCACTCTATTTTTCATAAAATCTTAATAAAATGACATTAAGTATTATTTTTGTTCAACTAATTTGTTGTAAATGTAAATTACAGCAACATATATGATGAATACATATCTTGTGATCAATAGATATTATAAAATAGATATTGTATGTATAATTCGAACGTATTTTGTTTTTTCCAACATTTCTATTTGTAAGTTTTATTTACATATTTTTATTATACGTGCAATGTTAATGACAATTACTTATTTTTGCAAGTTTATTTCAATTTTATTTAAAAACGTTGCTATATTATAAGTAAGTTTATAAGCTTTCCATTAGTCATACTAATGATATCAAACTTGCTTTTTAATTGTAATTCTATCAATATCAACATATAATGTAATATTTGCTATGATAATTAGAAAAAATTATTTAATTAGAAATTTAAAATTTGTCTCAACAAAAAGACATACTACATGGGAGAGAGACAAACAGAAAGACAGAAGAGAGAAGGAAGAGAGAGAGAGAAAGAGAGAGAGAGAAAGGAAAGAGAGGGGAAGAGAAAGACAATCGGAAAATGAAAAATAATAGGCGGAAAAGAACATTAGCAGGGAGCTATTTTGAACGTCTGCAATCCCTTCCGTGGCTATAGATTGGCTGAATCAGACAGGAGTATAAGAGCTCCGATGAACGAGTAACTGGTATCAGTTCTCGACTCTTTCTTTGAGCAAGGACAGCTCCTATTCTCTAAGCGCTTGACTAATAAGTAAGTATATAGAAATTCCATTACTACTAATTTCAAGAAATCTCTCCTGTATGTTTGAGATTAGCTCGGAAATAACATAAAAGCCGACACAAATATTGGTGCAAATGTAATTTTTTTAAAATGGAAGATTTTTTTGTTCAAAATTAAAATATTCAACATAAATAGATTAAAATTTTAAACGTAATTAATAGCCTTCCAAAATTTAAACGTAGTTAATAATGTAGTAAATAACCTCTTGTTTTTAATTTTGAATTTTTAAACGCAGTATTATTCGGTAAAATATACAATTTTCTTAATTTTTAAATGTAATAAATAATGCTTTTTTTAATAAAAGTTTATATTAAATTCGTTATATTTCATAATAGAGAAACTTTATAAAACTTATACTTATAGTATAATCAAAATATCAATGTTTAATGCAAATAATTATAATTTCGATGCAATCTTTATAATTAAATATTTGGCGCGTTTGCACATAAATATATTGTCTGTCTACGTGAAAACTGTCTTCTTTTATATCCATTACGCCTCTAATTCGATTCGAAAAGTGTACAGAAGATTTTAACACATCTCTTTAAATTTTGATGGATATATTTTCGTGACATAATTGGCACGGTCTCTTGTTCCATTTTTCTTACATTAACATTTATTTTCCCATGTTTACATTTTCTCTAATGTTCATTTTTTTTACAATTTCATATGTAATAAATAATACTTAGTTTTGAATAAAAAAGTAGTTAGAATTTGGCAAAATTGCTTTTTATTCGATAAATTACGAGTGAAACATGATTTTTTATTTATGTCTTTAAAAATATATATTTCATATAATATATATTACTTCATATAAGTACTATATATTCAGACATCTTACATATATACTATACTTACATTCAGATATATATTTTGTCACTTATTATCAAATTTAAAACATGCAGATAAATATAGAACTTAATTGATATTTATCTCTTCTTCTCTCCCTTATCTTCCATACGACTTTTATGTGTGCACGCGCGCGCGCGCGTGTGTGTGTGTGTGTCTTCAGAATGAGAGAGAGAGAGAGAAAAACAGAGAAACAATTCGTAAAAAAGTTATAAAGTTCTTTCTTTTAACACTTTAATTTCGCATGCTTGATCTATGCCATCAAATGCATTGATTTTTAATTAATGCAAAATGTGTTAATCTTCGTAATACAGAAATATATACTTTGTTACAAGGAAAGTATATAAAATGGCAGCATTGACATAGATACACTCAAATACGCATTCATAATTTCTAGAGAAAGAGAGAGAGGGGAGGGGGAGAGAGAGAGAGAGAGAGAGAGAGAGAGAGAGAGAGAGTACTGAATCAATACTTTCTATAAAAGTATAATTTAATTGTACATTGCATTATCTTTAAATTTATATTGACAAACATATAAGAAATAGATATATTATAAAATTCACTCTATATGTATAATCTATATACGTGTGTGTTTGTAATTGGATTTTAAGCTTCATATAATTAGAATAAATTTAAATTCTTATCATGACTACATACAGCTTCAATTACAACTTTGTGCCCTGTAGTTATAAATATTTGCATTGATAGACTTGGATCTTATATGAGATAAATGGTACAAGTGACGTATACGAGCGCTTTTCAGAGCGAGACGAAACCGGGTGTACGATTTTAAGCGATCGCGATGCATAGTTGCGACACTTGGAAAGGTATATGCGTCACGGGCGTATGTCACAAGTTAATACAATATACGAATTCGAGTCATGTTCGAAGTTGTTACTCGTTCAATTATTATATAATAATAATATATGCGAATGCGCTTTGTACATTATACCGACTTAAACTAATCGATTTCAATATATGCAATTATGTCTTTTGACATAAAAAGAAATTAAGATGAAAAAATTAACTCTTTTGCATTTTACCTTGTCGATTGATAACTATTACATAATTACACGGTCATGGATAAATCTAAAGTCTTTGATTATTAAAAGGAATATTGCTAAGTAAAAGTTAGAATTTATAAATTAATTTAATACTTGTTCCTCAAATATTTTAAAAGTATTTCTAAAAAGACATATTTACACAGTAAATTGTTGGCATAGCGATCACTTTTGCGGTTTTTATGTATCGCTTTCTCCGATCATTCGATCTATTCAGCACTTTGCGGCGCGTTCAATTATTATATAACACTGAATAAGTGAATACCGTATCATTGTCACGAATGATCCTCTTTTTTTTTACGTAAATCGATTCAAAGCAATCAATCAAGCTTATCGTGCAATCATGCACGTCGTTGACAAAACTCGGAAGAAATTTTCATTGTCAAAAAAACAAGTATTACGAAGAAAAACCAATTACGAAACCAGACCAACATAAACAGTATATGAAAGCGCCGCCGCGTTTTTGTGATTTCTTAAGATTTTGATATAGTATAATTATATTTTATTTTCGAGGAAGAAAGGATAAATCTTTTTTAAAGAAATAATTATCTTTTATTAAATAAAAATATATGTAAAGTTCAAAATTGAATGCTTACATAAAATTTGTTTAAAGAAAGTTTAAAAAATGTCAATTTTTGCTTCTGGAATAGTAAATAAAAATGTATGCATTTTTTTAACTCTTGAGTTGCAGAATTTGATATTAGCCTTAAAAAAATTTTGATTTACGTTCTACTTGATGCTACAAATATAGAATCAGCTTCTATTCTAGATGTTTTAAGACTAATAATTCATTCTTATTCTTTAACCAAATTTTATCCAAATTTAGAGGTAGCAGTAAGAATATTTTTAACTATTCTGGTAAAGTAGCTTCATGTGAAAAAAAATTTTAGTAAATTGAAATTAATAAAAAATTATTTAAGATCGTTACTACGTGAAGGAAAATTATCAAATATAAAAATTCTTTCAATTAAAAATGAAATATATATAAGAACGTAGAGAGAGAGAGAGAGAGAGAGGGAGAGATTTTGACATAATAATTGATAATTCCGCAACTATTAAAACAGAAAAAATATTGTGATTTTAGTAACTATATTTTTGAGTATTTATATTTCGTTTGTATAAACATATATGTAAATCGACCTATATGTTTATAATTCCTCTTTTTTACGTGATTATATTAAATTAATATTAATATGTTATTATTAATTAATGTTACTTCTAATTATATTTTACGTGTCATAAAAAAAATATTTTTTGTTAAGAAGCACATTTTTTCTTTTGTTTTTGACAATGTTTAGTCCCGGCTTTGTAATATGCTTCCCCATTAGAAAAATCAATAAAACAGACGAGTTTATGATCCCATTAATAGATTCATATGCTTTTAACTTTTTATTTTTCTAACAAATTAAAATTTATTTAAGATCAGCATCAGATTCTGCAGTTCAAAAACTACAAAAAACATATCGCTTTCACTTGCTTTCAGGGGCAAAAATTGACATTTTTTTTAACAATCTTTCCTTTGCACGTACATTCATAGTTATGCGCACGCTTGACTGGTTTTAAATTAGAGCTGTTGATACTCTTGATTTCTTTTATACACATTGTCTCATAATATTTGTAATTGAAACTTGATTTCGAATATCGCGGTCGATCGAATTAACAATGTCGTAATATACGTGAGATAAAATAATACGTAAGTACTAATAGATAGTTTTACTGAATCTGCGAGCAAAAAGTATTATCTGCAAATTGTCTAATATGTCTATTGTTGCTGCAATAGTAGATTAAATAAAAATTCTACTTTCGTAGTTGTAATACAAAAGCAATTTAACAATGTAACATAAAACAATATAAAACAAAGTCATATGACAGTGCTTGTAATGCTTAAATACGTAGGAAATAATATATGTTGTAAAAATACATGTTAAATACATTAAATAATTATAATGGTAAGTAAAATGTGTTGGAATATAATTATGTCATATATATTATACTCATTCTTTTTAAAGGAAAATTAATAAAAATTTTAAGAATTTTTAATAAAAATTATTGTCAATTTAATTTTTTTTTTCGTTTTTTTTCAGATATTAACCACGATAAAAATTGAACGTTTCAACATGAAGATTCTATTGATATTTTTGGCTTACGTGACTCTTGTGTACTGCGCCAAAACTAAAAAGCAGATTCTTGATCATGAAGTGGTCGACGGTTATGAACTTCAGTACGCAGGTGCACCTGAGTTAGGTTTGCTTGAATCAAATTCTCATTATATCGAAACTGCACCCGTCATAGCAGTCGCTGCGAGTGGTCATCGTGGGAGTCATCTTCTGCAACCTGGTTACAGTGTGGGTGGCCCTTTGGCCAGTATAGCTAAAGGTTAGATATGGTTTTTTTTTGTCAACTAACCAATTACTCTTTGTTTTTTCTCGTTGTGATAAAAACTATAATAAATAATAAGAAAAAAACACAAGCATAAAAAGAGAATTTTTAAAAAAATAAATTAAACAGTACAAAGACTCTTGATGTCAAATTAACAATATACATGATGGAAAAGGCATATAAGAGTCGGTTATAAAGTTCGCACAAATAACAAGTTAAAAAATTTTAGAAATAGAGATCGACTATAATTAAATTAAATTAAAATTGGAACAATGATCATAACATAACATGTTTTGGTGCTGGTTTGAGCCTTCTTCAGATGTCATAAGCGATTATATTGTATATACATCGAATAACTATAGAAAAATTATACGTGCGTTGTGCGATACCCGGCGAGTGCTTCACAGAATATACGAATTTGCTCGCAAACGATTGGAAAATTGATTTTTTTTAAATTTTAGATATATATGTGTCTTGATTGCAGGAGCCGCTGATCAGGCTAAAACACAATTGAATCAGCAACCATCGGCTGCTGGACAGGCAGCATACGTAGCCAAGAACACTTTGGCTCAAGCGGCAGCACAATCCGCGGCGACAGCCGCTGCAGCTTTGGCCGGCAAACAAATCATTGTGATGGGTCTAGAACAACAGTCAAGGGATGCGTATGTTGCAGTGGACGGTGAAAAGCAACAATTGCAACAAGCTCAACGGGCAGCCGCGGCAGCAAAAAATGCAGCGCAACAGGCGATGCACCAAGTGCAGGTAATCACCACGGCGTTGAACGCGGCTCAGGCAACTGCCGAACATGCTTCACAAGCTGCAGCTGAGGCTGCAGCCGAATTGGCGGCGCAAACAACGATGGTGGGTCAGGCTAAGGCACGTGCTGAAATGATTGCCGAGCAGCTCGCAGCAGCACGTTTGGACTTCGAGACGACGCAGGCAGCAGCGCAAAAAGCCGCCAACGCTGCTCAAGCTGCACAAAGCAATGCCGCGGCTGCGGCTGCGCATGCGGCTCATACCGCAGCTGCGACTGCAGCAGCAAATCACCAAGCCTCTTTACACGATGAAGAGCGGCTCGGTTTGGTGAACGCCTTACCTTTAGATGCTTACGATTATAAGAGTTATCATCTTTGAAAGGGACAATAGAGAGAGAGAGAGAGGAGAGAGAGAGAGAGAGAGGGGGGAGAGAAGAAAGGGAAAAAAAGAGAGAGAGAGAGAGAGAGACTCGATCATGATTCAAAAATCACGTTCATGTTTTCTCCCTTCACAAGAATATTTGCTCGGCAACACAGAGCGGAACGGCGCTCTGGCCATCTTTTTTCTATTCTATGAGACTCGACGACTACATACGTCACTACATTTACGTGCCAGATTGCACAATAAAATATTGTTGCCATTCTGAACACTCTCTTTGTATGTATTTTTATTCTCTTCCTTTCTCCAAAAAAATATCTAATTTCATTCTTCGGTCGCTTTGATTTCCTGATGATTATGATCAATTATAACAATTATCTGACAAATTTAAAGGTAATTCTTTTATATATATTAAATCGCACGTTTGTAAATCAGTTATTTAATGTTGGCAATGAAGGAACTTTGGCAAATTAAGTTACAAGTATCGGTATAAACTTACCTGTTTAAAAAAGGATAAAAAAGGCGCTAAGAATACACGTTCCTCAAAGAAAAGCTTTATAAAATTGTAAAATAAAATCCAAGTAATACTATTTTTATTAATTTATATATGAGACCTAAGTGATACGTATTTTTGTAATGTCACAAAATTGCGTTAGCGATTTAAATAATATGTATTAACTTTATAAAATATATTACTTTTTTAAAAATTTTCTAAAAATGGTATCAATTATAGGTATATGTCAAACAAAAGCTGTTGTATCAAATTAAAAATTAAATCTTAAATTGTAGTATCTTTATTTAAAAAATATTCCTTGTTATTCCTATACATACCATACAGATGACCATCGTCTTGATATTTTTAATTACTTCTTCAAAAATATTCTTATTGAAGTTCTTCTTATCCCAACCCAAATAATGGCAGCTTTAATTCTCCGTCCAAAATTATTACTCCTCGAAAAAAAACTATTGCGCCAAGAATATAATTTTAAGTGGTATCTACTATCTTTAATTTTTATACAATGAAACACTTAAATATATATCTTTGTATTTCTATTGAAAATCTTCCAATCCTTTAATTCTTCTTAAAAGAAATTGTTATATCACAATTTTTACAGATTTTCAATACATTAACATCTCTCTGATAGAATGCCTGATTGAGCATCAAATTATTAAATTGCTTGTCAATTTAATTTGTGATATTACTATAGTAGTTCAGTTGCGTTTCTAACAATAAGTTTGAAAAACCATTCGGCGCGCAGTTCAAATGACTACATATATAGTATATCAATTCATATGGAAATTATTTAAGCATCTATAAGATTCAGCTTCGACTGTTATAGACTTTTTACTAGTTGTGTATTCACATTATACGGAGGGGCTTAATAAATCGTTATCATTATTATATCACAATTTATTTAAAGACATATTTTCTTCCAACCAAAGTAGTAGTTATATATTTAATTCTCCTTCAAAATATTAATATATCACAAAATTACGTTACTATACTCCGGAATCTCCGGATACTCCTCCGTTATCGGTGCGTGCGCCAGTCTCACACGCGCGGCATGTTTCGTTTGTACCGACATTAGTCAAGCTAGCAAAAGAAAAACTACGTAAACGTAAGTATATAAAATATGTGTAATATTATCTTAATATCCATAGTTTATAGATGTAGCCAGTAGCCTGGACTCGCGCTTGCTAAGATAATTCGCACATCAATTTTCGACGCTACGACTTTATCAGCAGTGTCGACAATGTGATACGTAGTTCGCATTATTCTATAAAATTGAGGTTGGTGGCGCTGATGTACGGGAGCTTCAAAGTTCAAAACGATAAAGGAATGATCGCTCAGGTTTCTCTCTGCTTCAGCCGTTATTGAGATAGGCATGAAACAAGAATAATGACACAAATAGCGTTGATAGCGCGCTCCCCAAATGCACTCCTGAATTCTGCGGAGCGTAGAAAGTGCAAAATGCAGAGAATGGCTGCATTCAACATTGGCAGTGTTTTTAAATGCATTCAACCATTCACCGCTAGCGCCGCTTGTACTAGAGCACTCTCGCTCCAAAACTTCCAACATTCTGGCTGGACGATAAACACGAACATGAACATGACTACATTCGTAGTCGATTCTTATATTTAAGATCGTTTTAAGTACTTAAAATGCCATGAACCATTGAAAGTACTTTTTGTTTGGATATATACTTGAATGCAATGGAGAAGGATTTTTTATTTTGTATAAAGAAAACGAAATGATTCGAAAAATACGGAATGAGGGTTCCGTCGGTAACTTAGTTTATTACTTAAGATGATCTTAAAATAAGACTTGACTATATAATCCGGTATTCATAGTCAGTTTTTATATTCAATATCGTCTTAAGTTCAGTCTTGAGGTGTCATGAACCAGAGGACCGCAATAGCGTCTTAAGACGGTTTTGAAATAAGAACCAACTATACCGGCCTATAAATATCGGCTATAAACATAATAATGACGACAACGTATCTAGGTTCTCCAGTCATTTGACATAATATAGGAACTTAATCAAATTTTGAGAATAAATTT
>NW_017256957.1:171044-206999 GCF_001594055.1 Mycetomoellerius zeteki | reverse complement strand
GTTTTTAGACAATATTTCTTAAACAAAAGGTAAAAATACAACTTTAAAAACATAAATACAAACTAAAAAGTGTCTTCTATCAGATAGTATAAGCAGCTTTTATAATACTGTTTGCAATTTTGCAATAATTAAGTTTTTTGTAAGTTATGCAAAAATGAGCGTCTGACAAAATGGGCTCCAAAACTGACATAGCAATAATGCCAACATTTTATAAATAAAGATATATCCTATTCTGTAAAGAAAACTAATTTATGAAATTATAAACATTTAAAATGACATAATATTATTAATAATACAGTCACTATTATTTTAATTACGCAATTTGCAAAAGAACATCGTAAGAATTTTCTTCTCGAATTCATAGAATTTGTTTTTAGCTGATTTGGTATAGAAATAAGTCACAAATATATGAATTATGAGTTTGTACTTCTTTAATTAGCTAAACAGATCACGTTTTTATTGGTATTAATAAGGTGCAAAAGGTTAGTTTCTAAGAAATAAGGGAATGTCGCTTTAGGAGACCTATGTTCTCTGGTAAAAATAAAAATCGAAGCGTAAGTCGAAAAAATTGAAACAACGAAACATAAAAGAGGCATTTATGCTTCTTATACGTTCCGTTGTTCCAATTTTCGCCTCCTAGAAGCTTCGTTTACGCTTCTATTACTCTCCAATTACATTCGACTTACGCTCCGATTTTTATTTTCATCAGGGTTAGTATCAGTGATCTTCCTCTACTATATGAATTCAAAAATATTTATGTAAAATTACATTGAGATGCAGATATTAATTGTTCAGTAAATAAACAAAATATTTATTTGTTATAAACTAATTCGTAAATCTCAGTGAAACTTTGTATAAATCATGTTTAGTACTTAATATATTTACCATATATTAAAAAATTTAGATTTTTGTTCTTAACAATAAAATATTTAAAAAATTTTTGTTTATAACAATAAAACTAGTAACAAATAAAATAATTAATCTATAAAAATGTGTTGCTCAATGAAAACAGAATGTTATGAACACAACTTTCACATGTATGTAGTTCAAGTATGTTTAAAGCGTAAATATTAATATATGTGTTTTATATGTATATGACTGGAAAACCTCCTTAAAAGTTTCACATCGGGACTTTGTGTTAAAAGAAATGTTGAAATTAATTACGCAAAGAGTTATCAATATTTTAGAAAAGATCAGAGAGTTTCTCCATCTGTTTTTATAAATATAATACTGGTATAATTGTAAATTTTATGTGTGATTTCGTCATTTAATTTTATTCACATTGTTCTATCGGATGTTTTTATGTAAAAGAATAATAACGAAAAAGAAAAATTAAAATTAAATGATCATACCTGAATTTTAATCATATTCCCCAAATGCTTTTTAAACGCTTTTCATGACATAAATAATATACGTCTTCAAGAAATAACCGTTAACTAGCTGCACCGGATGTGTATGGGAGAAAATACGTTTATTATTCACACCAACATTGTTGCGATAAAACCGTATCTATTCCATGTAGCACAGATCTCCAAGGGACGTTCTGAAGGACATTCCCAGGAAGATCTCTGGGATAAAGTTTGCTGTATGAGATAAATATAATATATGCTCAACCTTTTATTAACGTATAACATACTTGGATACTAAATCCTATTCTTTTATTAACGTATAACATACTTGGATACTAAATCCTATTCTTAATACGTTATTTAAAGGAATATTTTTTTTTTTCGCAAATTATAAACGTATTAAAATTTACTTAGAACATTATACTATCTTTATACATATTATAAATGTTCGTACATGAAATTCTGATGTTCCATAAATTACTTTTTAATGTATAAAATATGTTTTGTATTACATGTACATAGTAAAATACGTAGTAAAAACGATTATTATAAACACATATTATATTATCATATAAAAATATGTTTATCCCATATACTACATGTACATATATATATATATAATATATATATACCCAAGTAACACAGCAGCGCTTGCAAAACACTAAAAAGTGATTTTATGCGCTTTTTTAGCGCTTTGTTCACGCTTTGTAAACTACTTGGATATACATATATATGTCGTACACCTACCAGTTATATACCATTCTTTCATTTAATAAACGTGCACAAAACAATTTTGTTCTTACCGGATAAAAAACACAAAGTCAGGGCCATGGCAAATAAAAAAATTTAAGCAGTAAGATGTAAGCAGTAAGGGAATCAACGTGTTTGATCGACTACTACTTACATTATGGCCTTACAGCCTCTTCTGTGATTGACCAATTCACTTACTGCTTACATCTTACTGCCTTACGTTTTTCTATTTGTTTCTAGTTTAACACTTTTTGTCTTTTAAATAAAATTGCATGACATGTAAAAACGTAAATCAATTTTTTTCTTTATTGGTTCTAATAGTATCAAAATGTTATCTGTTTTTCTGTAATTACAATAGAAAAATAACTGAAAAAAAACTGAAAAGTTACTTTTTGAGTAACTAATTTTTTAGAATCGATAACTTGTGACGACAATTATCTTATTTAAAAAAAAAAACTGTAACTCTAATTACTTTTACAAGTAACTTTCCGAACTCTGTTAAAATACGTAATTTTGTAATAAAAACGTCAAGATTTTGTTTTTCTGAAATATAGAATTTGTTTGCTTTTCTTTTCTATATTCTGGCTTGTTTGTCATTAATATTTTGTTCCAAAAAGAAAAATTGTAAGACAAAACTTCTTATGTCATTTTGCATATTGCACCGAGTTGCATCAATCTCGACACAATTCCAATGGTCGACAGCCTATGGTTTGTTCAAATTTATGTTTCATCATGTGCAATTAGCCAAAGACGATGTGTTCTTCTCTTAGGGTGATAATGGAAGGGGTTCAACTTCTTGTATTACGCGTTTGGTTTTAGATTAATGTCTCGTATACCTACCTAGCACGGCCTCACAGTGGAAACTGGTCCAGTTTCGTTCATATTCAAACTCAGTGCGGTCATGTCGGGAAATCGCAGTAATATTTCTGTACTTCTGTTCGCCGCTATAGCAGCCCTCCATTTGGTGATTGTACAGGTAAATCCTGGTTTTTATTCGGCAGAAATAGTTTTACTGTGTAAAAAAGTATTTTTTATTACATGCATAGCTCATACGTTATGAATTATATATTTAATGGACGAATTAGCCCTAAAATCTAATTAATATCATGCTTGTACGTATTATGTATTTCCCTAACATTTTAATAAAATAGTTGTGATATGTATCGTATAAAGGATTGTAACTGAGAATTGTATTATTGTATGAGACACATTTTATGGAGGATTTATAAAATATTGTATAAGATATTCTATGCACATACGCGTGCATATTGCACTATGTTATGTGCTTATACTGTGAAATATAATATATTGATACTTGATTCTGTCCGGAATTAAAATCACGTCAAATTTGTTTACATTGTAATATAATGACAACATAAAGAGATGGAATAAAGAAACGTCCTTGACTTTGAATAAATTGAGGCAACATTTGTTACACTCTGCTGGACTTGAAACTTTCTCTAAATTGTAAAAGCGAGTTATGATAGTTGAAAGAGATCACTTTTTACAATATTATAAAAATATTCACGACCATCCATTACTTCGTTTAAAGAGCTTATATTTTAAGAGCTTTTTGTTAAATATTTTTATAATAATATTTCTAATAATCTCTCTATCTAATAAATGAACTTATTATAATGCTTTATTTTTCTAACGATATATTTGTCAATTTTTAGGGACGAATAATAGTAAATGATTATTATGACCAATACCAATATCAAAATTATCAACCCGTAGTGGGATTTCGTCAACCTATTGTCGTAAAAGAAGAACCGAAGAAAGATCAAGACTTTAGCAAGATTCCTGGAATCCCTGGAATAGATTTTCCTCTTTATCACACAGTGCCACCTACAAGTTTTTCTTGCGCACATGTTCCGGTCGTACCAGGAATGTACGCAAACGTAGAAACTGGTTGTCAGGTATATGTTAATGATATCTATTTACTTTTAATATTTCATACTAATTATTACTGATAAGAGCTGTTATTAATATTATACTTTTATGAAAGTCAGAATGAATTATTTTAATATGAAAAATTTTCGATTATGGATGACAACAGGAAAGAAACTGTATAAACACGTGATAAGTTAAATTCGATTAAGGTGAAATAGCAATGTTAAGAACATGTATTACTCCAGCATATTTGCAGCTTTGAAAAGTACAACACTGTTATTAAAGAAACGAATGACGCAAAAGTACATATATGAAATATTAAAAAAAGTATTACGAGGACTTCAACAGTGAAGGCAGAATAGCACAGAAGTATAAGCGCGTTATTCAATAATGTAAGATTGAATTCAGCAAAAAAGGCACTATCATATTTATATTTTATCCGTGTAAAATTGATGTGGAAATCTAGATGTCGATATTCAACAAATGAAATAAAATTTTAAAAATACTAAAAATAATCCATCAACTCAAGGTCAATACCAATAATATATCGTAAACTGATGTTCTCCATGCGGTATTACGCTTTCCGTGTCGTGTTTTGTCGTAGAAAATGATGGAACTGCTCGGAAAGCAAGGTAAAATCATTTCAACGATTTTAACTGCGCGCAGCGTGAGCTGCGCGCGGACAAAGTAGAGCGGATTTATTATGTAAGAGAACGGACTGGTATTATTAAAACCTCAAGGCAACGCGGGAGATCGCGGTAAGAACCGATCTCGCTTTAGTGAAAGATATAACTCTGAGGGAGAACAGTCTTGGCAAATTGTTATCGTAATTGAGCTTGATTCAGCCCTTCTCGGTGTGTCGAGATACGCTGAATGTAATTTTGTCTCCTTGCCTTTTCAACAATTTTCGTAATTTCAAAAAATATATCTTTTCTCATAACTTATCTACACTGAAAGAAAAGATTGGCTGAATGTGGCATAGCATTTTTAATTGGCTGTAGCCAATTTTTGGTTGCAATAGCCAATTAAAAATTCTATGCCATATTTTACCATCCAAATTGCTGCAGCAGCTAATCTTTTCTTTCAGTGTATAATATTCGCTTTCGCGAAGTCATCCAAAATATTTATAACGGTATAAATATAATAGTACAAGATACCACTTATTCTTTCATGAACAATAAAGCGCACTGACATAAATGATGTTACGTGACTCAAATGCTCCGTCATGCATCGCAACTTGATTTCCAGAGCGCGCGCTAAACTTTCTTTTTCAAGAATGTCATTTGCTTCCTTTGTATTTCCTTAAACCTGACGTCTTTCCTATCGTTTCACGTCGCTCCTATTATTTTCAGTAAACTTGCACAACGAGTTTCGCATTAATTCCTTAATTACGACATTTATGTAATAGAAAAGCATTATATTAACCTTATTTTATCAGTTTGCAGTGCGCGATTTTTTAAATTCTATATTATTTATATAGAAGTTCAATTGTTTAAAATGGTTCTTAAATATAATTCTACATACGACTATTTAATTTTTTGTGTACATTTTATATATATGTAATATATAATATTATTACAGGCATATCACATTTGCCATGATGGACGTGAAGGGCATCAGGGTGCCTCCTTTTTATGCACCAATGGAACGCTTTTTAATCAAAACGAATTTGCATGTGATTGGTGGTACAATGTCAATTGCGCTGATGCACCATCTCTTTATAGGTAAAGTTTCTTTTTTTTCGAATCCCAACAGGGATGCGTCCACAAAATATGAGAAACCATTTTGTAATGATTTAATGATTTGTTAATTTAATTTATCAATAAAATTTAATATATAATAAGTAATATATAATAACTTTACTTTAGTACTGACTTAGTGCTACATTTGCAGGGTAAATGAAGACCCGTTGAAGAATCCGTACGTACCACAGGAAACAAAAGACGCAATTCGAAAGAGATTGAAGATCGTCGTACTTTAAATCGTGTATCAAATTAGCTATATAGCTGATTAATTTAATCTACACTATTTTTTCACATAAGATTTATTTATAATATTCGTGTGTCTCTCTCTCTCTTGTTAAGGTTAGTAATAAAAAAAACGAATAAAATAAATGAAAATATACGAATATTAATTTTTCATTTACAATCAACAGTGTTAGTTGTTTCTCCATAGCAAGATTAATTTCCTAAATTTAATTTTCTACTGTGATCAACTCGTAAAAATTTACATTTCTGTTAAGAGCATCAATCCATTACATTCGTCGAGGAATATGAAGGTGAGTATTAAGATAGTGAAAGCTATGGAGAGAATATGAAATATTCTAAGAGAAGTACATCATGAGGGAAATCGGCATTTGAAATTAATTAATGTCTTTTCTATTTTCCGCACAAAATCACTCTCTTTTTTGTATTTCCAGTTTTAATATGTATTTTCAATTTTATATAAAATATAACAGTTTAATGAGAGAAAAGAATAAATTGACGCGATAAGACAATCATAGTAAATGACTGTCATAGTAAATAAAACTAAAACGCTAAAGCGCTAATATATATTTATGCTTATGAAAGGATTAATATAATACAGTAAATTATACGCAAATTATAAGACATCTAGTATATCTGGTAATCTAAGTCGCTGTAGTAATATTTTATTGCATTCACTTAGATTAGATATGATGTTAATATGCAACTTTAATGATTTAATTATAGTAAATGCATCTTATAATATATTGGCAGGGACTTTCTGTCTTCCGCATGTTTATATGACGTACTTCTAGTCAGTGATAGATTCGAAAGTCTTGATGCACATACGTAAATATTCAATTGTCATTAATTACCTGGCGAGAAGGATGAAAGTCGTAGATACCGATCTAATACAATCATTGCTTTTAGAGAGAGTATCTATTGTTGGTAAACCTAGTGCGTGAATATTCTCCTTTTTCCTTGTAAAAAAATTAAATAATTACCAAAGAACACGGTCAAAATAGCAATCGCGAAAGAAACGGTATTAATATTAAAACTTATAAAACTCGTTTTTAAATAACATACCTCTCCCTCACTTATATTTTGTCCATCTTTCCAAAGTATGACATACATAAATCTTGTTATGTATGTAATAATTAAATAATTTTGTTAATTTGTTTACTCTAGAATTGTTAAATAAAGTATAACTGTGTATAATATATAAATGCAGGCGCAACATTTGTGTGAATGTGTATATATACGCAAGTTTTTATTAAATTATAACGGATATTACAAGTTTAATTGAAGAAATATCATAAAGTATATATTAATATATTAAAACTGTTCAGGAAGAGAAACTTGATTGCAAAACTCTTGAGAAAATCAGAGACAGGATGTTACATAGACATCGAATAGGAAGTAAAGTCAAGGACATTACTTGGCTCACTTTCGTTATCGAAAGGCTGTGAACGTCTTTTGCAGTGGAACGGATAAGTCGCGCGAAGCGGATAAGAACTGCCCTTTCTCTAGGCCGTTCAAAGCTAATAATGACCTAACGATAGACAGATATAGATAGGTTGAACACGCAATACACAATTCTCGCACGGATTCGTATCGTTCTTACAATTTTATTCAACATCTTGAGTATCCGGATTGACAAACGGAACTATAACACAAGACAGTTCTAGTTGTAATGATACAATTAACTGTATAGTAGAAAACTTAGATTAATGCAATTGATTGTTATAGTGGAAAAATTTTGTTAAAATTTCGCTGAAATTATTCTAATTTTTCCAACAGTTTTCATTGAAATATCGGCAAAATTTTAATGAAATTTCGGCGAATTTTTCAACAAAATTTCATAAAAATAAATGTTTACAGTTTTATTGCTAAAATAAATATTATTGATTAGCATCATATTCCAAAATACACACGACAAAATATTATGATAAAACAAAAATATTTTCTTCTGAATTCAGGAATTAATTTCATATGCTCTCAACCCATCCTAATGCTATACCACATCTAGCACTGCTTAATCTCTGCGATCGTATATGAGAACTGCTCCTGTGATCTATGAATACTGTATGTTAATGAATCTATAATTGTGACATATATAGCTGATCAAAGATGTGGAAAAAATAGAACACCTACATATAGTTAAAGTATATTTCTTTCATAATGCATATATGTAATTATATGTATATGTATATATAGAGGGTGTCCGGTAATGACCGTATAATCTCTCGTGGGTAGAGTGGACTTAGTTGAAAAGTCCTCTATCATTTTATAATTTTCGCAATAGTTAACGAGTTATTAATTTCTAAAGATTACTGAATAAAATCAAAGCATAAGACAACTTTAAGATATTTTTCAGATTTCTTTATGAAATATCTTAAAGATATTTATTGTATAATTAATAAGCATATGTATTCTAATCACTAGTGACACAATTACGAAAAGAATTAGAATTACAAAAGACAAATCTGTTAATATCGCTTTTTACATATTCCTTCAAATCCGAATTCAAAAATCGTTACAAATAATAAATAATTTGTTATAACTTTATTTATAACAAATTGATACAACGTCGCATCTAAAAACTAAAACCAAGAGAACGATTTAACGAAACGGTATTTCTTTCTTGCGTTTTAATCATCAATAAGCAAGCATAGATTGCGGAATAATTTTAACGATTGTAATGAGATTGTAAAACATTGGTAGAAAATAGTGGAAATAACATATAACTTTAGAGTTTAGAAACTCTCGTCTCTCTTCAATTTATACTAATATTTCGAGGTGAACTGAATTGTTTTCTACGCTCGCTTTCTCGCACCATCACAATCACTTGTCTACATAAGTACAAAGAAGGAGTTCCATTGTGGCATTTAAAAAGCCAATTTAAAGCTGCAATTAGGTAGCGTATTAGAATAGAATTATTGAATACCTTCAAATAATACAAGTAGCTGCGGAAAATTGCAATAGATTGCGCACGAGTATCTTTGGTAATACGTATATGAATGTTGTTCATACATCGAGCAATATACCATACTGATTCACCCATCATATATTATAGAAAATGAATTTATAATTATTATTAATTACACGTGTATTAGATTAAAATTAAACAATCAAAGATAATTATGTAACAAAAGTTTTTGTATAATGAAATGAAATTTTGTAATCTTTTTTTAGCTTATATATATGTGAAATGTTTCTAGAAAATCGATCGCTATCTAATTTGTTAGTTCATTGAAATATTTTAAATTATATACGCAAACATGGCAATGCCAAATTTGAACACTTCGTATGATCATTTGATATTGTATGATATTTCGGCAAGAATCAAGTAATATAGCAAAAAATGTTTTTAAAGAATACCGAAGTGTTCGATATTATATGTCTTGTTTGCGTTTATGACTTTAATGAATAATTTATTCGTAGATTTACGAGATATACTGTGGGTATATATTTTTGACTAATCTGCAACTATGTTGCGAGCGAGTTCTTGGACATTCCGTATAGATAGACACACACCTCGTTTCATGACAAGCTGTAATAAATCGATGTGACACGTAAGCTAATAATGAAGTCGGATCACACATACACATAGACAATACATGACAAATGTAAAACACGTTTCGCATGTGATCAACTCTCATTTCTGTCACATCGCAAATCATAGCTAATGATTAAGTAGATACAATTATCAGGCACATTAAAGCGAAGACTACCAATCCTTTTCTATATTTTTTATTATTACGGAGACGCAACGTTTCCAGAATGCAATTAGAAAGTGGTCCATAAAGCGTTCAGGTAATTTACGTAGAGATAATAAAAATTCATATGAACACCAAGGTCTGCATTGGTTCACGAATTGATTCGACTAAATTTTTTTTTACAAAAATAATCGAAATGGATCATCAACCGTACACATTCTCTTCGAACGCGTATGCGCACACACTGTCGTATATCGTAAAGATTAATATGCCAAGCAAACAATGCGACTGATTTCAACGTATGATTTCCGGATATACCATACGATATTGCACAAAATGCGGCCGTCTGATACACACAAAGCGATTATTCGCCCAGTGTCACGCTTGAATAACGAGATGACGTGGATAAGTACAAACCGTGCATGTTCGTGCGATGACGTCAAAGTAACTCTCTAATTTAAGATTTACTTGATTTCAAATTTACACGCTGTGTTAACAATACGATTAAGTGAAAAATTAATGAAATTAATGAAATTAAAAATTAATAAAATAAAAAGTGAATGTAACATCAAATATGTATAATTTATCGAAGCAAAAGACATAGAGCATCCGTGTGTAAAATTAGTCGAAAAATGAAAGAAAACGCGAAAACGGCCAATCTTAATCTTTTTCTATTCAACCAATCACATAATATTAGAAAGAGGAGGAGATTGGCTATCTTTAGCTCTTTCTTTCTCTCTTTCATTTTTGTTGACCATATTTGTTATATTATTTAGATTTCTTATACTATTTATGGATGGTCGCAATCCATGTTGCTACGTTAATTACAAGAAAGAATATTGTATAAAATCTGTTATATCAGAAGATGTATATTATTCATCTAAAGAATGTATTGTACTATCTTACTGCAATCATATTTTCTCGATTTTTTCGACAAATGTTCTAATCAACATCGATTCGACTGAATCATGAGACTTAAGGATAGCATAACCATGCATTAGACAATAACGTTCGGTATAATATGATTACGGATTTCCTCTGCAGATTTGCACACACCAAGATACACTTTCACTCGAATTTAATCAGTTTCGATCCCAAAGAGATTCCAATTATTAGATTGAGTGCTTCCTATTACTAATTTTTATTATAATTTGCAGTATCAAAATGCACATAAAAAATGATGTCAATTTTCAAAGTTTTGCTTCTATCTACGTAATTACGACAAAAAGATATCATACAAGATGTTAGAATGAAGATACTATTTATTAAGATAATTAAATAATAATTTATTAAAAAAATTAAATTGACTAATTTTGTTGTATGTTAAATAGATTTAAATTTTCTTAAAGAAGAGGAACTGTAATACTAGTTTTGCCAAATTAAGTATACTTCCTTTTTCTTTTCATAATAATCAATAATTTAGTAAAATAATTTAATAAAATTGCAACTGTCTTTCTGTTTCGTAATGAAATAAAATATTGACGCAAAATTGAATAATTTTTATCGATCCTTTTCATAAACTTTGAATTTAAAAATAGAGAGGTCCTTAATTAAAAGTATCATATTCAGTAATATAAAAAGATAAATCTGAAAAATTAAAAAATAGCTAATACTTGATTGTGTAACAAGATGTTACTGACAATGATGACGTTTTTGAAAGGAAATTCTTCAAAAGATGTAAACAATCAATAGCATTTTTCTGCCATTTTATTATTACCTCAGATCGTCTGAATTCGTGCAATCAAGATTTTATTATGAGTCAGTCACATGCTCGTTCACGGTGAGTAAACGGCGTGAGAATGTGATGCACAAGTATACATCGTCGAAAAGTGTGCCGTAAAAAAGCTAAATACATAATATATGTGTAAATATATATATATCAATTTAATATACAATTTGTTCATTCTTTGTTATCGTCAGCAAAACAAAATGCAAAATATCGTGGTCATAATGTAATATTTCGTAGGTAAGTAATTGTTTCCTGTAACTACCATAAGATGATTATTAATTTCAGTAATTTATATTATTATAGTCTGTATTCATACTTTACACCACTATATATTATATTTAGTTTTTATATTTTTGTCATAACGTTTATAATTAAAGGGAGGAAATTCTTTGTAAAGTAGACCAACATGGCCAATATAGACATACTAAGTGTATACACATGTTACGAAGTAATAAGATTCACTCCACCTTAGTTTCCTGTCTAGGGGCGTCCGACTTTTCACTTGAAGCGAAGTCCATCCGGTCCATTCTATCTTCCCCCACTGACTAGGGCATGTCAGAAAATTATAAAATATTCATATTGATACTTTTTTGTTAATAACTTTTTGATGAACAATGAGCGACGATTCAAATCTTTTCAAGATCATAATCTTGACAATATATGTCAAGATCAAGGTCATCGAAGAGAATATATATACATATATATAAAGTATTAATATTCGTTAGACTACAATTGTAGTATATATGTCAAATACATATATATCATATTTAGTGATTCAAGATTGAATTATTTAAAGCATTTTAAGATCTAGCTTCGACCGTATAGGGCTCTTATTTATCGATTGTGTCTCTCACATACGCGGTCTAAAAAATGATATTATTATAAAATATTAGTTTCTCTTTAAATTATAGGTATTATAGTCATTCGCGTAAGGACGAATCGAAAGCGATTTCGGAGAGACATGTATTCATTTAATACTTCTAAGGGCTACTTCGACCAACTCTGATTAATTTTAATCGACAATTAGTCCATTGGAATTGACCAATCGTATTTGTCAACGACAGATGTGATTGGCCAATTCCAATGGACTAATCGTTGATTAAAGTTCATCAGAGTTGGTCGAAGTGGCCCTAAGCTGTTTTTCTTCCGACAGATTGTCTTTCCGACAACGGTTCATAACGAACAAAGCAGCCGTTTGTGTCGTATGGTCTTTTATGTGCACTTAGTCATACTAATTCGCATGTACACGTGCATCGAGCGCGTTTAACTTATACAACATGAATTTATACAACCTACGACACGCTATGAGAAAAGTCTTGAGAGGAAGCCTAGTGGAAATGAGTACGGTTGCATGGCGCATGATTGCGATATAACACTGGTACCGATCTTGTTCAGAAATCAAAACAAAAGGGGATTTAAGCTCAATTGCACTAACGTTATTTTAATTTTAAGCGAGGTTTAAAACTCTCTCTGTCTCGTTTTAGAGCGAAAGAGAGACAGAGACAGAGAGAGTTTTAAGCCTTGCTTAAAGTCAAAGTAACATTGGTGCAATCATATATACATTACGGGCCTTAATTATACATACATTAAACCTATATCGTCTTCTTCATAATTTTGTCTTACTTTGTTATTTTAGGTCTTATATAGAAGTAACGAATAAGGATGACCAGTCGTCGTGTTAACTTCCATTTCGTTAAGAGTTGCCATATAAGAATACTAAAACTAATCTTCAGTTTAAATCTAGTTTTTTAAATAAATAGCAAATAATAGAAAGTAAGGAAAATGAAGGAGTCCAATGGCGGGACTTGCGCCTATATGTGCCGAATGTGCAGTCGAGTGCAAGATAGACTGCGGAAAAGTTGCGGATATGAGAACCCCACTTGGTCTGCGAACCACGGGCGCGGCCTTTTCCCTCGGACTATAAAGCCACTACACTTCACTTCTACCAAACATTCGCTCGGCAATTCCGTCACTTACTCGCTCTCACCATGTGGCTGCTTATCCTCGCAGGTGAGTGCGATCACATCACATTCTCACAAGAAAAGGACAAAATTTTTGCAGTGTCTCGGTAAAAGTGCTTATGATTCAATCCACATCGCCCCTATTTATCAACTTACCTCCCTGTGAATGACACGCTGCGGAGTGTACGTGCAACGATAATTCATGCGTGTGTGTCTCTTGTTGCAAAACGTGGATGTGAATTTTGTGTGGGGAAAACGGATTCTGCTCTTCACGAATAGGATGAAATCACTTACAAAAAGTTGAAAAAAATGCATTTTGAATTGTTTCGTTTTACTATGCAAATGTATTCATTTTCGTTATTTTTTTATATGAAAAGTACAGTAAGATAACGATTGTTTTACATTTATGTTTTCTGATGAAAACAATATCGAAATGATGAAATATTTTTCAAATGATGAATATGTTTAAAGAGATTAATTTTCATTTTTTATTGAAAATATGAATGAGCTATACGCGAATTTAGTTTTTAAATATAAATCAATGGATACAAATTGATACAATTATTAATTTCAATAAAGTTTCTACATGACGTTTGTGTAAATTCCAAATAAAGTCATATACATGTATATCTCTCTTTAAATATTAAATAACTTTATAAAAGTGTTTATTTAAATAGATAATTTAGTCTACTAAATCTTTTTTACTATTTTGTCTTTTACTAACAAGTAGATGTTTCGCAAAATTTCTTAATGATATTTATTCTCAGAAATATCATTTGTATAGTTAATGCAAAAAATTTGAAATTGAAAATGTGCTAATATTTATATTTTCTATATAAAAATAATCAAACTGTATTCATATAAAAGTTGAGTAAACGACAGCATACATATTTATTTATATTCATATTAAATTTATATTTGTTTAATAATATATTTTTGTAGCTTATTTACTGTATTTATTATTATATTCAATTATTATACTTTAACTTACAAAATAATGAAAAAATTTTTAATTTTTTGTAAGGTAACCGGACCCTATATGACCTATTTAAACTTTGCGATTTTATCTATCTTTTGCTGAGTTTAAAATTAAAAACTGATGATCAGATTCAATAGAAGAAACACTTTTGAACATTAAAACAATATAAAACGTTTTTAAATATTCACAATGCAGTAAACATTTTAGAAAAGATAACATTTAGGTCATATTATAACAAGTACATATGACTAAATATGTTTCTCCTTTTTTCGTAAAAAAATGTTAGAAGAGTGTATAATAAAGTCACATTATTTTTGTAAGATTATAAGTTTATTAACAATAAGAATCTTAAGCTCTCAATAAGTTTATTAAATAATTATCTCAGTAGTTATAAAAAAAACAATTTATTAGGTATACTTATATTACGAAATATTACTTCACGATCGTATTCTGCATTTTACTCTACCGTCAATAACAGAATAAATAAAGTGAACTATAAACTGAAATCGAAACTGAATCGAATCGGATGGACAGCCTGCAGGACTTATTAGTTATTAGTGCTATTTGTTGAATTAAGGTGTAATTGCACACAAAGAACGAGTAGGGTATATTGGGTACTAAGCCCCTATACAGTTACCTTATATGTCTAGTTACCTTATATATCTAGTTATCTTATATTTTAAATATCTAAGATTATACAAAGTTTCATGGCGATACAGAGATTAGTTGTTTTGTAAATGAATAAAATTTACAGAATAACTAATTTCTTATTTATTTATTCACAATTAATCTGTGCAATGCAATGGAAAGAGTTTATGCATTTTTGGCAATTTTAAAAACACGCAGATCGAAGATTAAATTTATCTTTTTTTTTTACTCAGTTTTACTTGCTGAATCCGAAAATTATAATTAAAATAGTCTTAGTATTTAGGAAATATAATTTTGGGATATATATATATATACATTTTAACAGAAGAAAACAACGGCTGATTTTATCATTTTGTTGAATCAGCAATAATTTCTTTTTATTTTTATAAAAATCATTTCTTTTCATTAAAATTAATTATTATTAAAGTCGTGACTCACTTGTATTGTACAATAAATAATGAAGGCTATTATTGTGTAGAGTGCTTACGAAGCAGAATACTAAAGGCCTTTTTTTTAGCTAAATTTCTTGTACGTTCGTTTTTCTTTTCCTTCCAGCGTGGAGAGAAAAAGAAGAAAGATGAACGTTACACATCCTTCTTAAAATAAAAAACTTTTATTTTCTCGATAAACGATTTAAATGATTAAATTAAACAACAAAAACAATAGGGCTACAAACCAAAGTAGATACATTTAATGCTAAATTAACATAAACAATAGTAACAAATTTTTCGACCCCTATCGGCTCATTCTCATTGTTAAATACAATTTACAGAAATTCAACGGTGCAGATTATAAAAATAACATTAACCGAAACAAGATAATTCTTGCATATTGTATCCTAATCAATCCATACTTATCCTTTAATTAATGGAGGTAGTCGTTTATTATCATGTCAGTCCGAATTTCCACATCATGTAAATGGTCAATATGTAAAACGTAGTAAAAAAAGACGTTATAACTAAACATTAGTTCAGTTATAACGTCTCAAATGTACAAAGATTTCGACTTGTTTGAAGTGTGACTTCATTTTTAAAATTTTTAATTGTGCGCAAAAGTGCATGTATTAGGCAATCGAGCTGTAGGCAATAATATAGATAATCGATCGGTAAGGAAATGAGATGTAGGCAAACGGTGCTGTAGGCAATCGATTTGTAGACAAAAGAAACCCTCTCGGAAATTATATAAATTTACAAGAAAGAAATATGATTTATAAATACGAAGAATCGCCTTGATCGCATATGACCTTTTTCACTTAGGCGTATTTAATTCTTATTGGGCGATTTTTCACTTAAAAAAATTTGTGTTTATATAAAAATAAAAAACAAAGGATAATTTTTAATTATTATTATTAAAGTGAATTTTTTCAACTTTTATTTAAGAAATTCTTAAATTTATTCAACTTTTATTTAAAAAATTTTTTCCAACCTTTATAATTTCAACAATATTCGCTTCGAAAAAAATGATTTTCTCTCAAGGAGTATTTTACCCTCTGAAAAAAATGGGTATGTGTGAAAAAATATATGTTCCTTATTTTGATCTGAATTACAACATATCAAAAACTTATCAAAATTGAAAGGAGATATTTCCCTGCTTTCCCTTGTTAATATTTCTTAAATTGGGTTAACGTATCTACAATCTTAATAGAAAATAGTGAATAGCAATTTTCTTCAATTTATTAAATAAGTTGTATGTATTAATTCTTAAATATACATTTGTTGTAAAAATTTCTCTTCTTTTCCAACTATCTCTTTTCGAAAACAGAATAAAATTACTTTCATATATAAATATATACGTCAAAATGTTAACTTTAATAAATGTATACACTTTTTAATAAAAAATATATACATTTACTTATGTATAATAAATGTATTTTCTCTTTTATTGTGTGATACATTTCTGATTGATAATTAAACTGAAATACTCTACGCTTAATGAACATCATGTTGTAATTGAATGCGGTTTAACTGTATGTTCAACTGTATTATACTATACTTTATTGAACTAATATCATCTTTAGCAATATGAATGGCAATGTTCACATATCAGATCAATAGAAAGTTGCTTCCGACATACGTTTACGCAGAGAGCAACTATACGCACTACATCTCAGTTTCTACTCGACACGGTCGCCGTGCAATTTTATTTTCTTTTGAGAGTTTCTTCATAGTCCGTGACACCGCTGTAAAACATCCTTCTCGTAACACGAAGCTATCAGATTTTCTCATCTTCGAAAGAATTCACGTAACGATAATCGCACGAGAAGCCGCAGGGTCTCTTTGCCTAATTTCCTCCTCGGTACGCTGATACAATGCCGCAATGAGAACTCGAATCTATGTTTTATGATCTCTCGTTTCCTCCAATGTATAAAAAACCGTCAAGTTAAGAAACGCGTTTCCTTCCTAGGCTATTATTGCATGTTATCGAGATCTTTCACGTCGTCGCTGTGATGGCGGGATAAATTTTTACTCACGTATTAACAGACCTTTATTATTGTATTATCCTAATTTAGTTATTAAACTGCACTTAAAATATTTATCAGTCGAAATATTTTTGAAAGAGATTTGGTGAAAAATATTGAAATAGTATAATAGCTATTGTAAAAGTTTATTTAAGGCCATTCAACGAATATATAAAAAGTTAATTTCATTTCGCATAAATAATAAAAAATGTTTATATTATTAAAATGGCGTAAAAGATAATTGTACACGACTATAATTTTATTAATAATATAGAAAAAAGCCACGTATTATTAATTTTATTTATTGCATTTCTCTCTTACATAATTTTTTATATACATAATGATGACTCTATATGACTTATATAGAGTACGTTTATATGAAATTATCCACCGTGGGTGATGATATTTTGTAACTAATCATTAAATACTTTCTATATATGGCGACTATTCTCATTTTTATAAATTTATTATTTATTTGCTCTGTATACATTATTTATAACCCAAATCAGTAATAACCATAGTTGAAATGAAAAATCTCACGCGCTTGTATCGCCATCGATTGAGAAATCGATGTCGAACATAAATTGCGTGAACGAATGGTATCGCCTTTCTAACCGATATACCATATAGTACCGGGTTGCAGCTGCAACTGCTACCAACTTGAAAATCGAAAGTAGTCGAGAAGGAAGATCGTTACATACATTCAATAAATGCATAAATAAATAAACAATTTATTCATTTATTGATTGATTGATTTATTTATTTATTAATATGAAAATAATAAAATTATAATCAGGGGGTTGTACAGTAAATGCGAAAAGTTTTATGGCATGCTGCGCTCTTGCGTACTCCAACTGGGCACAATCTGATTGATCAACTTTAATCGTTAATAAATCGGTAAATAATAGTCTGAGCCAAAATTGGAAAAGGACTCTTTCACCCTCTTTCATTCCTAAAAATATTAATTAAGAGTTATGGGACATCCTATATGTTTACAATATGGAAATACATATAATATATATATATATATATATATGTGTATTATTGTATGCACGAGGTGTTTCTTAAATAACCCTAATATAATAACCCTAATTATATATAGTGCTATTATAGTGCATAGTGCTATCAAAAATTGAGTTGAAAAGGAAAAGTCCTGAGCCATTTTTTTCTACAATACTTAATAAAAAAATTATTGCCAAGTAAAGATAATTTAATCGACACCGTTTTTTATTCAGACACACGTCAGTGAACCGTGCACTTGGTAAGTAGATACTATCAAACGGTTCACTGATGTGTGATCGAAAGGAAGGTGCCAATTGGATTAGGATTTACTTGATAATAACTGCTTCATTGAGCGCTGTACAAAAAATGGCTCAGGAATCATTTAATTCAATTTTTGATTGGAAACAGGACTATATGATTAGTGGGCGCTATTTAAGAAACACCCTATATACATAATACATGTATTAATGTATAAATAGGTGTGTGTATGTATGTATATTGAAAACTTTTACATATTTCTCTGCATGTATCACTCACCAACGACCCAAGGTGAGTGATACGAAGGCCCGCGACTAAGGCGGAAGTATGCGCGCAGCTTTAAGCTAGAACTAAAAGTGAAAACCGCCAGTAATAACATGTCACAGAATATACGCCAATGTAATACTGTATTGCCAGCAAGGAATATCGTAGACAAGACTCTCTTTTACAGCTTTTTTTATCTTCTAAGTTCTTTGCATTTCCCACACACATTCTTTACTTCCGTTCCTTAAAGTACTTTTAAATAAACAGTTTCACAGTTCGTCTTATTTAGTCAAATATCGTAAATTTATTATTTATAAATATATAACATAAAATAATAAATTAAGTAATATTAAACAACATTAATTAATATTTGCAAGTTTAAATATTAGAGCTACTAAGGCTCACTTCGCCATCAGTATTTGAATATTTATTTAGATAAGAAAATAAGATCAAAAAGTAAAGAAAGCAAAACACTTGCTGATATATGACGATATAATATACATTATCATATGGTGTAAGGAATAATTAGCGTTGTAATATCTTTAACAATAGTTCTCTACAAATTTTTTTAAAATGAGAGGTATTTTAAAGTATTAATTTTCAAAATAATCTTATAGAAACATTTTTTGCTAGAATAGAGCAGAAATATTATTTGGCCTTAAGGAATCTTGATTTCGATCAGATTATACTCAGGACAGATTATCCGAAAGTGAAAGGTCGATGGCGTGGTTTCGCATTGTCCTTATTGCATCACTAATTTCACCTCTAATCCAACGCTCGAACCTATTAAACCTAACACCGCAATTTTGAAAGATCACTTATTCGTATTATACCTGATCGAATCTTTGCTTGGTAGTAATTATAACTACATTGTACCACACACAATGGAAAAAAGAAAAAATCATCATCCTAAATTTTCTTCGAGAAAAAATTGAAACTCATATATATACATCATGATTATGAACAGAACTTCAATTAACATTTGTTCATGTCATCTTTTATTTATTTAAGAATGTATGAGTTACATTTCAAAATATCAATAATATAAAAATTTCATAGAGTGTTCCGTAATTATGTCTGAACATCTTTGCCAAATTTAAGCACAATTCTTTTATTGGTTTAAAAGTTATTTAATTTTTTGTTAGTCTTGATTTTTATGTAAAATTGCGTTTTGTAATATTTATTTATAAATTTGATAAGAAAGTAACATTAAGAATTTAATAAAATTTTAAACATTTACTATAAATTTTAAACATTACTAATCAAACAATATTAAATATTTGTTTAAAAGTTTATCTGGATCCACTCCTTTGTTTAAAAATTATCGACCTAAAACTACAGAAAAAATTATAAGCCAAATTATTTGTTGTTTTGTTTTTTGTAGTTGGTTTTAAGGGCATATTCACGCGCTCTAATATCGTCATAATTTTTTGAATGATATTAGCTTTTTTAGCTGATAATAATTTCCATCCACCTATATTTAATATCGATAAATCGATCTAAAAGGACAAATATTATATAACTCGTTATGAAATGGTATAGCACATAAGTTCACATCCAATTATGTGTACAATACAAACTTTGAGACGTGTCTAATAAATTATAAAAAAAGTAATGTGCGTATAGATATGTTTGTATTTGTGGCTATTATTGATAATCATTATAGATGTAAGTATGATATTAATCAAATGTAATATAAATAATAATAGTAGAAGCAGAGATGTAAAGAAATTATTAAAAACCATTAAGAAATATAACTATTTAAACTGTTTATAATATCAATGCGGTATTATGACCTCAGGATTTTAAATATTTTAAATATTTATTCGCTACATCACTTTGAAGTATTGATGTATATATTTCTTATTGTCTACATATAGTATAATGCAATTATATTGCGTTATAAATTACTTTTTACAAATTAAGTTTATAATGACTATTTCGTAAATATTTCGTAAATATTTTACTTCTAAATATAATTAATTAGTAACAGACGCGTTTACTATACATTATTATTTATATCGTGAGTAGTTTACTATGTTAGTATTGGTCATACGTGGATATCCTGGATAATGATCTAGATAGTAAAGCAAAATGTTTAATTTCTACAATTAAATATAAGTATACAAGTCACAATTTTTAAACTTATTTTATCATCAATAAGTAAATATCTATAATAATTTACAAAGTATATATAAGCGCGCGAGTGTGAGTACGTGTCTTCTAAGTTAAATATTTTGAAGCCGAACATAAAAAAATGTCATATTCAGATTTACAACATTATTATCATATCGTTAGTAATAATATTAATCACCAATAATCGTAGTTACTATTTCTTTATCATTATCGTTTAGTTAAGCTAAAAATTATTCAAGTAACTATAGAAATTGAATAGTAACTATAGAAATTTCAATAGTTCTCAATAGTTCCTTTTCATACGGATTCTATCTATATAATAATCTAGTCTATATATAATAATCATAAATATATAAATAATTATATAAATATAATACACAATTATTGATATTCAATATAATATAATATAAAATTGGTAACATTAAGGTACAAATTCCGTGAAACGCATTAATTAAGTAAGGTTTGTTAATTGTATGTCTGCACTCGCGGTATGGGGGATATTGCTTAACCGTGGCTTCCTCCTAAGGACGCGCATATAGTATTATTACTCAACGAGGGAAAAATTACGCACATCCGTGCAATATCCCACGGACTAACAAAAGAAGGAAAGCTAACCGGATTGCCGCGCGCTTTCCTCTCTTAAGTTATTTCAAAAGAATCGGCGTGATCACGTTTAAATATTGCTTTTATAGAAAATAAGATGATACAATGATTTATTTCAAAACGTCTTTCTTCAAATTTAGTATTTTAAATTTGCAAAATAATTTTGTAACTTAAATTATTTAACACATAAATCTTAATTTTCCGCATCGATATCGTGGTTCATGGCGCAGTTATTGATACTTAATTGAATTTTTAATTCTCTGAATCTTTAGATACTTAATTTGCAAAATAAGTTCTTTGACAAATTTTATATCTCTTTTCTCACAAGTAACACTTTTCATTGGACTCACCTCTAATTTGGCTCATGTAGTGTTTTTTATTTAGTATTTGCAATGTAGAATCACGTAGAAAAAGAATTATATGCCGAACAAATTCATAGTAATGGGGTTATTTTTTTGTGAAAATTGGGAAATCAGTAAATCCTCATATAAATCATAAATTTAGTGAACACCATCAAATTTGGTCTTTTTTTCATCCTTTTTATTGTTATTTTAGAGAAAAATAATCCGTTTAATCTTTATCATCTTCATCAGAAAATCATAGCAAGATCGTAAGACATCGTTTTCTCGATTCTTTTATATCTTCATCATTTGTAATCAAAGCACTGTAATTACATCTTTATTGCACGTAAATCAAATTTTGCGATAATAACTTATGATTCTTAGTAAGTAAATTGCCAAAGAAACTGGTAATGAATGCACATTTTGTGAGATCATTATGCCTCGCTTACGTGATGTGGGTATAAGAAGCAAAAAAAGTAAAAGGAAATTTTCCTCAACTTCACTTTCAGGATCATCCAGAATTGTCAAGACTAAGCTACTAACTTTTAAATGATTAGAAATAATTAAAAAAGCGTTTTTAAGAGATACACGAATTAATTATTCAAGTATTTAAAATATAATAAAATAAACTTTTCTTTCCATTTCTTTCTCTTTCTACGCAAACACTTTATAAATATACATATCTTGAACTATGATTTATTAACGATGTATTAAAGTATTGAGAAAAGTATATTATTTATGTATCAAAATTTACAATGAAACATTTGGCATTTAATAAAACATATGGCAGTCAAAACAAAGGTATTAAACTGATTCGTTTTAATTAAGGTTATATGATTATTAATTATTATCTTGCAAAAAATTGCTATAGCTAGTATGTAATATATTAACGAATGTATACGACATCGACTATTCATTTTTACAGCACAGTTTGCAATATTTGCAATAGATTCTAATTTCAACTTTACATCACTCTGTCGAAGAAAAATGAGATTTATTTGAGCTGTATACAAATAGCATGATCTAATAATACTGTCAATAGGCAATTCAATTTTTTTACTTTTATTATCATAGTATACGTAAGCTCATAAGGATTAACGTGTTAGACACAGTTCATTAACCGTTCATATGCTTATCTCTTTCCGCTACGACGAGGCGCCTGGAAATGTTGAAAGCAAAATCCGTGGGAAGAGTTTCTTGAGCGCACGTCGTTGTAACTTTCTCTGCGTTACTTTCCCAGCTCCATTCTAAGCGTTCGCGGTCAGGCAGAACGATATAGGTAAAAGTCACTTCCACGTTCGATTATTCAACTCCATCAAACTCCAAAAGGAAATGTATATAGGATTTGGCATCTTATGCAGCAGACAATTTTCGTTTTGAAGAATTTTAAAATAAATTTTTATCATGCGACAGCAATATAGAAAAAATATGCACTAAAAAATCATATTTGTCGATTAAATATTTGTTAAAGTAAATTAATTTTTAAATAAAGCAATCTTTTTAATTTAAATAGAAATGTTAATATTTCTAAACCAATTAAGGAAGATTTTGTATATTGCAATATTTGAAATCAACAGGTCTTCTTACAATCTCCGCTGGAGAGGAGACCAGCTTCGTCAAGGAAACAGTGTCATCAGCGACCAATGCCGATGACATTGTTTTGCTAGAGATCGATGTCAAAGATCCTGTCAAGAGGTCACCAGTTTCAAGCAGCGCCATTTATGGAACTTCACCTAGCCAATTCGTTATTCGACACGGTGATGATTCTCAAGAGGTATGAAATAATTTTACTGTATATATCCATTAAATTGCAACTAATCGCATCATAGAATATTCAGTACTAAATGTTCCGTCGAATATTCAACATTATTGTCATTGGTCAACCATGACTATTAACTGCTTATCACCCACTAACATGCTGACTAACTAGCCATGAACAGAACATTTTTATAAGACATTTGAACGAATAGCAGCATATAAAAAGAGAGAAAGAGAAAGAGAAAGAAAGACTCTTAGGTCCGCCTTCAAGATCTAGGTGTTCTGATGCAACTGAGGTAGTAGTCAGCTTTGCTCGACTCCATTACTCTCATTACTTGTACGAGGATTTCCATTTCACCAGTGCACTTCGAGGATAACGAGAGATTGTACATTCCGTTCTACAAAAGCCGTGAAACGCCGGATCCCTCCCTTCTCCTACTGTCTCTCAACACTTTTATCCTTTCTTGTTAAACGAAGTTAAACTTCTAATAAGCTTGAAATTAAAATAATTATTTAATATATGTTACTTTTATCTACTAAAGTAGCGCTGTTACTTTAAGGTGGATATTTATGGTTAATATCATTAAAAATATTTATTATATTATTAAAGTATATAGAATATAAGGAACATAGAATAGTATGATAAAAAACAAAATATACATTTTCAAAAATGTTATTAATATTATAAGTATAACAATAAGCGACTTATACAATAATTTCTCACATCATAAATCAAGTTAAATAAATAGAAGTATTGTAAAAAATATTTTATTCCATTTTTTAAACTGATATACTCAAAATATGCGCAAAAAATAGCGTAAGAATATGAATAAATTTTTATTATTATCAATTACCGTTGTATCGATTCAGTAAACAATATTAGATGATATATTCGCAAATCTATAGATTCGATTATAAGAAAAAGGTAACGGAGATCTTGTCGATATGTGTGCCGCCTACGCGGTCGCTCGTGATCGCTCAGTAGTGCCGCTGCTCGAATGCAATCACTCGCTTGCATAACGCTTGCAAGTTTGCACGCCTTCTAATCGCCCCGACCTGACAGAACCGGTACAACCACACCCACTAACAGCCAGGTATAGGTTTCTAGTTTTATCAAATCTCATATACGCTTATAGAATTATAACCTTCCCCACGGCCTTGTATACCGTTATAGCGGGATGAGTCACTTTCATGATCGTCGCTTCTTTATCGGTCACTATCCAGCTCATCTACTGAGTTGTTGCAGAGCGATAACCTAACCTTCGATTATTTGTTTGTAGCTGTTCGTAAGATCAAGTTCATTTACGGAGTAATGGAAATGAAACAAAATAGAATGTCACCTACAATTATTATTTCTTTTATTTGCGTTGCCTTTAATTAATTTTTAATTAATTTTTCATTTTTTATTTTCAATTATAAGTCTCAAAAAGTTTGAAAAAGTTCGCTAATATACAGCTGTAGATTAGGACTGTTAATATCCGAGAACCCGAATAGCCGGGTCCCGTTCTATTTCATAGGTACTACCCGGGTAATACCCGAAAATTCAGGTAGCTGGATAATAAAAATAGAATAACGGGATATGTAAAAAATGCGTCAATTGAGAACAAAATATTCGGAACAATAGAAAACTAACATATATTCTTTACGTATATATATACTTATAAAGTAATTGAGTAATAGAGCGGAACTCGCGGGTACCCTGATGATATAGAGATATCTTGGCCTATATTGACAGCCTTACTATAGATATCTCATACACGAAAAAAAAAGATTATTAAAAATGCTATGCCATATTTAACCATCTAATTTGCTGCAGCAGTCAATCTTTTTTTTCAGTGCAAACACGTTCCAGTTTTGCCTAGTTCCTAAAATTATTTATATTATAATTGTGCGTAATATTTTGTTGTATATACCTTTTATAATCAATTTTATATTTAAAATTTTATCGAACATTGTTTGAAATCCATCAGCAGCCTGCTTTTTAACGCTGATTCTGACAGTTAGGCATCATTAAAATTAAGAGCGCGAGCACATGAGGAGACGCGATGTCTCTTTGTGGCGTCACAAGACAAGCGTTGATCCGTTCATTCACAAGCGCCGAGAGTGCGAACGAATCGGCGCTTGTCTTGTCAAGCCACAAATGCTATAAAATGCCTTCGCGTGCTCGCGTTCTTAAGACAACTTTCCGCTTTAACACAAACGTTTTACTAATGTAGAAAAATGTACAAATTTCAGCTATCGCCCGAATACTTAGCCGTCCTACGACAATTCACTGGAACTGATCCGCAGGCGTACGCAAGACCCAATAATGCGCCTCAGAGTAGGCCACTTTCAGCTTATGCCAAACAGCAGCAGGCGCTGCAGCAGGCATATTACAATTATCGTAAACCCGCCGTAGTTCCTCCCAGACCGAAATTACAACCTCAATTACATCCCCAGTTGATTCAAACTGAGGCTGTGGCGCAGACTCAGGCATTACAACCGACACGCGGTCCATCCGGAGCATCAACGTACCAAGTAGAATCTTACACCTCACCGAAGCTAGGCACGTTCGAGCAAGAGTTGCTGCAATTGGTATCCGCCAATCAGGCCCAAGAGTTCAATTTGATTCCGACGCAGTCTAAAGCTAGCTATTCGCAACAAGAATACGTAAAACCAACGGCGGCACCGGTGCCTCAGTTACCCGCACAGTACCAACAATACCATATCGAAACTAGTCCGCCTCCTCGTTATCCGCCACAACAAGTGGCGGCGACGTATCAATCGATCGAGCAACCAGTTCAGTACCAGCCGCAAGCGGTGGATTATTCGACAAAAGGAATCGAATCTTTCAGACCATCTCAGCAATATAATTACGAAAGCGACAATGCTCAATTGAAAACTCATCAAGGGCAGAACCAGGCGGAAATTGAAGCAAATGCCAGGGCTCAGGCTCAGGCCGAAGCGCAGGCCTTAGCTTTTCAGAAAATCGCTCAGGCATCGTATCAAAAACATCATGAAACCGCTTTAGAACAAATCAGAATCGATCACGAAAGATATAGACAACAGAGCGCCTTGGAACAAATTCAACAAGGAGAGCAAGTTAGCGAAGCCGGACGAGCTCACATCGAAAGTCAATTGGAACCTAAGGATCCAGAGGCCGCGTACAGGGCAAAAGTAAAGGCGCAGGTGACTGCTGAAGCCGCCGAAGCCAGGAGGCTTCAGGCAGCTGCGGAACAAAAGGCCCACTCTGACGCCGTACGTCAAGTCGAGGCTCAACAGCAGGCCCATGTAAGAGCGCAGGAGAAGGCTCATATCGATGCTTTGAACTTTGAAAGAAATCAATTGCGTGCTCAGGCCCAAGCTCAGGCGTTAGCGGAGGCTCAAGCCTTAGCATTGTACAAAATCTATCAGCAGTCACGCGCCAAAGCCAATAATGAGATTTTGGCAGCCGCTAAAGCCCAGGCAGAGTCTAAGAAGGTAGATCCTGAAGGTACACCAGTCGTCCAGTACCTTTTACCTAATTCTCCCAAGCTTCCGACACTTAATAATTATTTTACCAATGACGACGTGAATAAGTATCAGGCTTCCGGCTCCACATATGCCGCTAGATCCGTGGTTAAACCAGATGATTCCAGCGAAACTATCATTCAAGAGCAAGCTTACGTTCAACCTGTTATCAATCAACCTCGTCAAGTACACAAACTTAAAGTTCCATCGACTCAGTCTTCCGTTTATGTTGCTCAATCAGGTCTCTTGAAAAAGTCGCCAGTCAAATCTCTCACCATCGAAGAGATTATTGATCAAGACCAGCTAAACAGCCCTCAAGTCGTACGTATTCCCTCTCCTAAGGATCAGCAGCCTCTGACGCAAGAAGAGTTGTCTGTTCTAATTAATTCTGGTTACACCGTCACCCCGGTACCTCAAACGATAAAACCGACTCAGCAGAGTTATGTGCCGGAGAATACTTCTACAGTGTACTACTTGAAGAAACAGCGACCGACGGTCAGGCCTGAATACGTTACATATGAAGAGGTTCGATCGCAAAGACCCACCAGAAAGAATGCACCTATTCTCAAACAAGACGACGCTAATGCTAGCGAGAAAGTCACTTACTTGATACCCTTGGAGCCCAGTTTTGGCACCAGACAATCACCACTTAAGAGTAACGAATGATAGGTCTTCGTTGTCGTCTTCGTTATTATCGTAAAAGAATGATGACATTTAGAGGAACCTGAACGTTACTATTAGTCTAAATCTATTTCTTTTATAAATTCCTTTTTTTTATCAAATGATACAATTTTCTTTCTCTTTTTCGTTTTAAACTTATATAATTAAGGGTGCCGAGTAAACGTAGTCAAAGATAGCTACGTTAATTTTGTACGGAAAGCGTAAAATAAATTCTTTTATAAAGTTACAAATATACTATAGCAAACTTTAGGGAAATCTGTAGACCATATATAAAAAAGATGAATATAATTTAAAAGAAATATTTTCTTGATGTATATGATGATAACAAACAGAATATAATTTATAATCGAAAGAATATTACAATAAATCCACTTTGCGCGCGATCTATTATCTAGTAGATATTAAATGCGACGGTGCTGAGTCAAATGATTATTAATTTATACTTTTTTGTAAATAATAGAATTTTAATTAATAAAAATATTTTAAAACCACGTAAACTATTTTAAAATTTTGCTTCATAGTAGAAGGTAATACTTCCTTTCTATTCTCTCTTATTCATTTCTACATCTTTCTTTTTAAATTTTTATCAACATAAAACAAAATATTACATATTACGGAAATGAGAAATATTTTTATATATTTATTTATAAATATTCTTATATATCTATTTATAAATAAAAAATGTAAATAGAAAATACAAAAAAATGAACATGCAAGAACTTTATATGAATCAATTTCAATTATTTTATCATAGCATCTTCCTAGCAAATAATATTATTCATAGCAAACAGTTCATAGCAAATAATAGTATTAAATGCATCATTAATACTCATCGTTAAGTACACTGTGTTACAAGGTTTCTGCTTCTTAATATCTGAATAGTGATTTTTATTTTTAACTGCTGAAAAAAAAGAATACGAGATTACAAAAAGATTTCAAAAAGAAATTCCATTAGATTTTAAGACATGAAGCACTTTATTTCAAAAATAACTTTAAATAATTTAAACTTATTTTTTGCTTTACGGATTAAAATACATAAAAATCATAATTCAGATGTGGAAAACCAAAAACCTTATAAATCAGTGTAAGTTTAATATTAAAAATTTTATTACTTAATTTGACATATCATTTAAAATTTTTCATAAAAAAGAGGTTTTATAACATCACATTTATTTTCATATATTCTAAAAGGTTTTTCTCTTATAGCTCTATACTATATTTATATTACTATTACAATACATCACATTTGCGTTATTACTGTTCAATTTTTAGAAAATTATATAAGAAATTCGCTTTGAATTTCTTATATAATTTTCTAAAAACTGAACAGTGATGGAATTTTTTGAGTAACGTATCCTTTTTCAATAAAACATCTTACAAGAAACGCATTACTTATTGAAAAATAAAATGTTGATCAAAATTTGTTCTGTGTTATATTATATATTAATACAATCATTTAAAAACTAATTATCATAAATAAAAGAAAAAAGTAATAATCTGAAAAGAATATAAAAATGATTAAGTGATTGTGCGTTTGTGTTTAAACATGTAATATAAATGCGTAATATGCCCTTCATCTTATTACACATGTATTGTATAATGATACTATTACTGCAATGATTATTATAGCGATAGCGATTCGATAAACATTTTATAAATGAGGGCAATCGATTAAATAATTATGAAAATACGAAAACTATTTCCAATAATTTATTTTTTTATTCGATAGAGTCACATGGATATACATATATATGTATTATGCAGGGTGTACAAAAAGTCTCGGATCTCTTAAATATCTTGAAAAGTAAGCATTTCTGAGATAAATATTTCATATAAAAATTGTAGGATTTAAAATGATTTATTTACTGATCTTATCAGTTTGACCTTGGGTGGCGTTATCGAGGTCAGGTCAAAGTCAAATCGATTTTTTAGGGGGGGGGTGAGCCGAGCAACTTTGCTTATGGTGACCACCCCCCTCCGGCGACCCCCCTGCCCTCTAGCCTCGAAAAACTACTTTTCCAGACATAAAACGAATTAGCCAGCCCAAACGGTGAGAGATAGATGGGTGGTCCGGGGGGTCAATCTTCTTGTCTCGGGCCCGGCATTACAGAAAAATTATGAAACCTTTGAAATTCCAAAATTTTTTTTCAAGTTGACCCTTCAGAGCCCTCTATCTCCCGAACGGTTGGTCCTAGGGCAAAAGTGGACCCGGCATTGTGTTTGGCTCGTCGAGATCTATAAGATAGCGTGTCCAGAATTATCAAATTCCGACATTTTTGACCCTCCTCCGACATAAAACGAATTACAGGGGAGAGGGGGGGGGCGGACGGAGGGGGACCCCTACCGCTGAGTCGGCCATGGGTCAGGGACCCCATAAAAATTGCTAACTCAAAACGAGGTGCCGGAAAAATACCGGTAACCTAAACCTAAACCTAAACCAAATCATCTGATCTTTCTCGACCTAACTTTCTCGACCTACCTTCGTCGAACCAACTTCGTCGGACCATCGTCGTCGACCTGACCAAAATTCATACGAGTTCAGGAAGTGACCCAAAATTTGTCCGAGGGCCGGGAACACCTCGTTTCCGCGAGTGCACCCCGGGAACTCGCTTCCCGGGGCGCGAGAGTGCCGAAAACACCTCGTTTCCGCGATTGCCGAGAACGCCTCGTTTCCGCGAGTGCCGAGAACGCCTCGTTTCCGCGAGTGCCGACAACGCCTCGTTTCCGCGAGGTGATGTGGGCAAACGGGATTCTTCCTAAATATCAAATCAATTTTAATGAAAAAATGTGTTTAAATGTTAAATATGTTTATTAGGATTTAATTGAAAGCTAAATGATTCGTGCTACTTATATTATCATAATGCATAAATACAATGCATACATATGTAGTATACTATTAAAAGAAAAAGTATCTCTTTTATATGTAACAGTATCCTGCTTAAACAAAAATTGATAATATTTTTTTCTACAATAACTAAAAATTGTATAAGAGAATAACAATAAATACTCTAATTTGCGTAATTTTTTGTATATATTTCAAAATGTATATCATTTTTCCTACGTCTTTCTCCTTCAGTTTTTTTATTAATATCAAGGTTTGTTTGGTCATCTTATTTTATATGCTGCATGTGTGTAATGTAATAGAAAAGCAACAAATGTATCAAATCCAAAACAATGGTTTTAAGCAACCTAAAATTTTATATTTCAAATTCTACAGACTGATTATATGTGTGATCCGTGATAGTATTAGCAACTTCCTGAAACTTTCCTGCGTTACTTGGCAAGGACAACCACTGTACTATAGTTATTTATAAGACCATAACATTGACCTCAATAATGCAATAATGATTCCATTCCCTCTCATCTACAGTTTCGATCATGAGATTTATTCCGATTTGTTGAAAGAATTTTGTTTGTAGAATAGTAATTATATAAATCACAAATGATTAAATCATAAAACGGTACAAAACAATTCTATACGCAAGAAGGATATAAAATAAATTACACAGGATTGTATAAAATTGTATCAGCAACACATAGAATTAATTCTTAAAATGTTCTTTTACTTACTCGTAACATCGTGCAAATACGTATATTTTTATAATATTAACTTTAATATATTTTAAAATTTTTATATTTTTCTATATTTTAGATTAAATTTAGAAAATATAATTTATATATTCATATATTTTTAAATATATTTAAAATATATTGATTACAAGCAATGATAAATACTTGTTGTACATTATAGGTGGACAGTTTAATGTAAATTTATATTAAATCAATTAATTAAAATTAGCATGTAATCCTAATTAATATTATATAAAGTATTTATTAGATACATATAATTAATAATGGTACATAAATCTTTAAAAAATCTATAAATTAAAACATATCGACTTCGTTAAAATTGTTACATTTACTTTTTTTATATATTTATATTTTAAAATTAAATACATATTTATTTTTAAAATAAATTCAAAGAAGGAGAAGAGGGTTGAACACTGAATTAATGACTATCGTTCTCGATATGATATAACGCCCGCGATTGAAAACTGGCACGAATTAACCAGAACTAAATCCGGTTTTGACTGCATTATAGCGAAACGTGACACGCAAGCCGGAAAACAGTCCCAGTATTGCAAATGCATCTGGAATTCGATTGTGAGAATGATAAAGTAGGCTTTCGATTTGATTTCGTTCCCAATTTGAGATCGAACTCTTTTTCAGGCACGTACAAGGAATTTAATATTTAAATTGTACACAATTACATTTACTGGATACTTTTGGCAATTAATTAAGAGTTAAGATATAACATCGTTAAGATATATATCTGATGGGCCTATTGCATTCATAAAATTGATGTACGACAGACATTGTGCACCTCGCAATATTTATATGGTCAAAGTAAGAGTTGGAAAGATCATCACCCTTGACTCAGTTAACGGAGGATTAGCAACCTTGAACTGAAGGTAAACATGAAAGGAATCAACGAAGTCTTTGCACGGGCTAGTAAACGACCAATGGATGTTGAATTGTCGAATATGATTTTAACTCGTATCAAGAACACTGGTCAGGCAACGCTTATACATATATAAGTCCTGTTCACCGATCTTGTGCTCAGTTAAATACACGCGAGGTAAACGCCACTTCGTTGCAAAGTACTGCAAATCTTTATAGTATCTGAAAGGTGAATTATTAGTGAATTAAAAAAAAAATAGCATCTGAACGGTGAATTATAAGTGAATTATAATACGAAATCTTGGTCGATATTCATAAAGATTTGTATTTTTATAGCAACCATTTTATTTAATAATTAATAACCATTTCATTTAATAATTAATAATAAAAGTTTTATATTAGACAAAATTTTATTTAATAATAAAAAAATTTTGTCTAATATAAAACTTTTAAAAAATATTTGTCTAAAAAGGATTACAATTTTTATTGATAAATCAAAATTATGTCGCGATATAATTGCTATAAAAATACACTTTATGCTTTTGTAAATAATTTTTTATTTGTTGCATTTTTATATATTTGTTTAGCTTAATTTAATTTCTGTTCCATTTTATGAATTTTTGGAATTCAGACATTATGTGCTACATACAAATGTCATTTAAATGAAATTTATTAGTTTATATTTGATTTTGTTAATTATAAAATATATATAAAATAATAATAATTACATGAAAATTAAAATTGTGTCGAGACGTAGTAGAAATAGAAATATATATAAAATATTATTTTTATGTCTCTCAACATATGTAATTCCTATTTATGGAATTATTATTAAACGACGTAATTTTAATTTTAAGAAAAATTTAAATTTTCCAATAGTAGCCACTGAATATGGTTTATTGCTATTAAAAAGTAAAATAGCTCATTCCGTACTTCTATTAATAATAGACTATTATGTCTCAGCATAATTTTAATTTATTACACGCAAAAAAATATTTTGCTACTCCAGCTAGAATTATAGCTGCTTTTGTATCTGATAGAAAGTTATGTATCATACGCATAGCACAAATCTAAATTCTATCTCTGTCATCTATATAATTAGATGCAATACATATCCAATATCGCAGTATTTGCTAGAAATTTATCTATTTTAGCTATTTTTTGTACTTAGACAATTTTCGCTATAATTACAAGATCACTTTTTTGAGTGTAAATAATTATTATGTTAGTGATATAATTAATTATGTTAGAGATATAATTAACTTTATTAATAAGAATCTTAATTCTTTTAAAGACAATTATTTTTTAAAAGTTTTACATTATATAAAATTTTGGGTAAATTTCCGAAAATGACCCACGTCCGATTGCCATGAATTTTAGCAGAATTTTATTGGTGGGGTGGATCTCGCTTTGCGAGTCATATGCCCTTGAGCGGAGGGGAGGGGGGTATCATTGAGAAACTCCACTCCAGCAATATATAACTTTATTTAAACATTTTCGGCATTAAATCTTTTTCCGGTGAAAATTCATTTAAGAACATTCATTTCAGAGTATTTCTGCCAAAATTAATAGCAATTAGGCGTGGGTCATTATCGAAAGTTCAGTCCAAAAATTTTTTAGGGAAGTATCAGAGCATCACAAATGCCAACTAATTGCACAAATATTATCTTGTTCATAATGGTGACAACTTGCGCAGCTACGCCAATTCTTTTTCTAAATCCCGGAACGATGTTCACCCATCCAGCTGTTATAATTAATTCTGAGATGGAAGATAATTTACCTTATCAATTACGAAATAATTTCTACAAAAATCCAAGTATTGCTGCTGGTCTCGCTAAGGAATCCTGGTTTATCGATAAGGAAATGCAGGTATATAATTTTGGTAATTTAAACAGATGAAACGTAACAATTAAACGTTCTTCAACACTTATTATTATTAATCTAACCATTTGATTTTTTTTAATGAATTAATACTCTCTATGTATATAAATTGTATAAATTATAATATATTATTTGTATTATTGTTACAGCATACTATGCGCTTCTTGAGAATTATATAAGTATAATTATAAGATTGCATCATTAACATCACAATTAATAAATTCGTTATATTTTAACACTATAGAAATAATTACGGCCACTTGCAGTTAGTTTTTTTTTTAGAATGTTCGTTTAATGTTACAGGTAATCGATCGAGAGGCGGACAAAATCCCAAAGGAAAAGATTTACAATGTGCTACATAACGCTGGACTCGTTCGCAGATAATATCAAGATAATAAAGAAGAATTGTTGGCGAATTCGATTGGGAGCACTTGTACTTGTGCGCACTGGTGCATATAAAAATTGTTATACACCGATTTAATCTGAGTGTAAAAGTGAGAAGCAAACATTTAAAATTATAAAATACATATTTTCCCTAATAACACAATGAAGTATTTCACGATTTAACCGGTTTCTATGTTTATGATAAACATATGTCTCAATTTACGACGTCTTTAATTGACGTGCATCAGTGCGCACTGCGAGTGCATCCAATTCGCTGTGTGTTGTTAAATATGTTTCGATTTCCACATATTCATGCAATAATTTAGTTCTTGCTCTTTGCTCGTTCGTTCGAGCTTGTGCTCTATCGTTCAGAATTTAATTAAAACATAATGTCACAATTTTGATATTTTATAGTTGATATTTTATACTGTTTTTCCACATTCTGCAGATTACAGTCGATTTTAGTTATTTCTTAATTACTTTGATTATGATCTTATAAATGTAATACGCACAGTTAGTAACAGTCTGATATATATACAATTCAATATTTATATAATACAATATATAATACATACAATATTATTGTAATACAATAGAAAGCTGCTATTTTATGCGCAAAATATGTAGGACGCTCGTGTATTTTATCCATTCATTATATCATGTCATAATTAATTAGATTATATCAAAGCTGAATTTTTTGCATGGTTTATCTTTTTTCTTTTTCTTTCTAACATGGAAAGAAAAAGAAGAAAGGTGAACCGTACAAGACCCAATCAGCACACAATATTTAAAAAATGTTTAATTAAAAAATGTTCGTGTATATTTCAAGAAAATCCGAATTCTGGTACTGTAGTAACAATCTTTACGTTTTTATTTAATAAATCTTTTAATGATACAATGTTTATAAATGGATCCTTAAAAGAAAATTTCAATTTCTCATCTCCTATTGTAGAAATAAAAATTGTTGAATATTAAGAAACTCCAAACTGAATATTCAATTAAGTTAATTTAGCGAATTTTGTCTTATAATATGCGCCTGCATAAAAATGGAATTACGAAATTACGTTTTTTTAATTTTTCAGCCCGTTTTTACCAAACATACTTACTAATACGTAAGTATATTCCAAAGTCTCTATAATCATTAGCAATTATAAAGACTTTGAAGACACTTCAAATTTTTCCAATCATATACCGTTAATTTAAGGTTTAATTTAGCAAAAACGAGCTAGAGGCCCACCACCACCCCC
>NW_017256957.1:136263-170992 GCF_001594055.1 Mycetomoellerius zeteki | reverse complement strand
GCTACTAATAAATTTAGTAGTCCGTTTTTGCAGATAAGTATATTTAAAATTTATGTTTTATTTTTATGTCTAATTATTTAATTGTATTTCTCGCTAATTATATTACATTATGATTAGCGAAATACGATAAAATAATTATATTGCATTATGATTAGCGAAATTCGATGAAATCATATTGCATAACATTTTTAATACTATCTTTTATTGAAATCCTTTATACATTCAGTACAATAATAATTGTTTATAATACAATGTACAATTATAAATGCTGTTCGAAATATAATAAAAATTATATTATAGGAGCATAATTAACAAAATTTATTAATGCGGAATTATACGAAAACGTTGAAAATACATACGATAACACAAATATTTCTAACCCAATCTTTAATGAAATATTGAGAAAAGCGGAATGAAATACTAACAACAATTAAATCGTATTTACTATTAATTATTAATTTGCGAATATAAAACTTAATAATATCGCAATAAAAAATCATTAATATATTTATAACATCACTTTCATCACGTTCAAGGTAACTATCTCAATAATTTCATTATATCAAAGTTCTTCCGCCTTGTGATACACTGGTTAGTATTCGATACAAAGAACAACAATCTTCATAGTGGAGAACGAACTTAATGTATTCTGATTCTACATCAAATTCACAAGATCTATTTGCAAAGAAAAGTTAAGCAATTCATCAAATACCAGTGATCTTGTTACAGGAGGGTATGAATCTCGAATCTTTCAGACTACTTAAGATAGTAATAATTTTGATAGCATGTCAATTACAATTACCATTTTTACCAAATTTTTAATATAATATTAAAAATCATTTCTTATTAAAAATAAACGGAATGATTTCCTTATAGAATAGTGGTTACGAAGGAATATATTTAATAATAATAAAATACATGCGCGTTATTATAATTTTTTATATGTATGGGTACAAAGTTTCTCGGGTACCAACTGTTCGAGATAAGGCGAACCCGATAATAATGGGATTTAAAAAAATAATTATATTAAAAAATTTATTATATAAAATTTAACAATTCCTTATATTTCTGCATTTTCCAAAAATTTGATTTATTACTGTCCCGCTAATATGAGGGTACCCATTCTACTTATCTCAAATTTTTTGTAACCACACATTTATAATTAAATTCATCGACAAAAATCAAAATTTGTTAAATATAATCTCATAATATCTGCACGTATTTTATTATAGAAAAGTATGTATATATATATATATACATATAAATTAATAATTGTGATTAATATTCTGGAATGGCGGGATGTCCAATACCTAAAAGTGATTTTAAAATAGCAGTTAGAAAATTAAATATATACATTCGTAACCATATTTTTGTCAGAGGAATCATTGAAAATTGAGCAAATTATTTGTATAAAATTTAAATTTATTTACTTAATAATTTGGACTTAAACAGATAATCATATTATATGTATAATACATACATATTAATCACATAGTAATAAATTCCCCTATTGTTATTAAGATAATACTATTACAACTAACATTATCATTATTAGTGAGAGAACATTTAATAAAACAAAGAAAGCAATGAAAATTGTATGCTAAAATATACCACTGAATAAATTTCACAACTTAACTTCAAAATATATATAGCAATTGTCATTGACAAAATTATTAGGTACTTCCAGTAATTACAGACGAGAAAACCCGCGATTAATTCCGATCCTGTATAAGAATCTCCAAAGAAACACCAAACTAGACTTCGCGAATGGACTTTACGAAAAGCGACGAGGAATAACTCTCAACGATGAAAATAATTTCGATTTTCCATCGGTACAAATATGCAATCACAGACATCCATCCGACATGAGGGACAGCGATGAGGTCTTTGAATATAATAATTGATTACTAAACTATACTTGTAATTCCGTAATGTTAAAAATGTGACTGTCAAAAGCAAGCAATACAAATTTAATAAATTTGTATATTAAATACGAAGAAAAATTAACGATTATTCTAAACATCAAATTTTTTAATTAGAAATTATTTAAAACTATTAATGACTTTTTGATATTCAAAATAAAATCCAAAAAATTAAAATAGTTTCAAAGATAAATATTAACCAAATTTATTAAATCAATAAACAATTTTTGTTATTATATATTTCATCGATTTCGTATAATTAACATCAATTACGCAACAATTTGGTTTACTACGACAAGATAAATACTATCTATATTGAATAGATATTCAATGTGTGTGTATATATATAAATATATATATTTCAAAGTAAATGTATATATTTCAGTATAATTTATTAGTAATCGTTGTGCAAATTACAAAAATAAGTATGATGGCATTTATCTGGACATAGTTTACATAAATTACATACCTAATACTATTATACATACATTTATTTACAATAAAATTAATTAAAATATTAACGCGTTACATAATTTGTACGTGTATAGAATTTTAACGAAAAGTTTAATTTCAGGGTAGCTGAAAATTAAATAAAATTTGAAATTAATTTGGTTTATCTTCATATTTGATAATTGGAACACGGGATGATGATAATAATTAAATAAAACTTGAAATTAATTTAAAATTTTATTCAATTTTTAATCCCTCCTTTCCAATTATCAAGTATGTACATATGATGTGTTTATTCCTATCCATATCTATCGTCCCACCTATGCAATACCTACTTATCCATATTTATGGTCATATCTATGCGAATCTCTACTCGCGTAGTCCTACCTATATTACCTCATAAATGTGCAAACATACCGCGAATTTAATACGTTAATGGCTGCATTCAAAGAAAGTAGCATTTCAACTGATGTAAAATTCTTTAATAAGATTGGTTCTTGCTTCCGATTCCTTATGGATTTAAATGTATAAACCAATCACATTGAAGAATTTTACAACAGTTGCATAACTACTTTCTCTGTTAAGCGCAGCTTATAATAATTAAAACAGGCTTTCAATCTTTAAAATACAAAAAAATTGACAAATAAGGCTAATGAGAGTCAGCGCGGATAATCAAGCGCAAGTTTTGTAGATTTTTTAATCTACCAAAGTTGTGCTTGATTATCCGCGCTGACTCTCATTAGCCCCGTTGTTTGATGGTTTTTTGTATTTTAAGTCATTCAAAAAATATAAGAACTCGCAATTTACGAGCAAATTACCCTCCCGAATATTCAGTTTACCTTTCAAAAACTTAGATTGATATTACACACCAACCTACCTCGTATGGATCCTCTTCTTTCTTCTGGCCAGATTGATCTCACCTTTCGTTGCTTCTGGTCAATACTCTGGCTTCATATGCCAGAAATTGACAACAAGGAGAAATACTCCTTTTTGCTGCCGACTGTTGCCGACTAACATCGCCGGCAATAAGCGTAAGATTTTACGCTTTTGTACGTTGCGCGAAACACGAACGCGTCGCGAAGGGGCCATCATATTAATAAAATTGACTAAATATTAATCTGAACAATTATCAATAACAATAACAATAATAATAACTCTATTAACATACGAATAGATTTCGCGTTTATTTTCTATTCGCGTTTATTCAAAATTAAAAATAACAATATTCGACTACAAATAAATCATAATTAAAAAATCTTCATGTCAACAACTATAATTAATTTTAAGAGTCTCAAATATTACGAAACAAGATTAAATTTCTTCATATTAACTTTTTAATGTAATCAACAAACCTTTAATTTAAAAATAAATAACTGAAAATTACTAAATCGGTTATCTACCCGAAAATTCCACACATACACGTATTTTTAACGATTCGATCGATTCGTTGCTGAATCTCATCTCAAAGCATGCGAAGATGAGAAATTCAGATGAATGATGTAAGATCCGAAAGGGATAATTTTCCCTCACATCAATAAATATATCCCTATCATGTTTTGTATATCATTTGAATCATTTTTTGAATAATTTGTTATTTGAAAATTAAGTATTTTAAGTCATGCAAAACTCTGAACGCGATTTTAAAATAGTTACGAGAAATTCTTTAAAATTCTTATATTTCTTGATAAAATGTATATTGGATCTTACATTATGTCATTACTTTAACTGGTATAAAATCCAGTTACTACATATGGATAAGTTATAAAAGATTAGGCTAAAGGAAGTGCATTGAGATAAATAATAAGAATTAATAATCATAAAATGTCTTTTACAGAAGAATGAGATTAATAAATTATATGCTCTACATTAAAATTTTTGTCATCATTTCATTAGTAAGATGTATAGAAATAAGTGTGAAACAATAAAAGAAATTTCTTAGAAAACAGTACATATTACACATATATGTGGGTATTGCACCAACTTGTATAAAACTTAATCCTGAATGAATATTTAAGGATAGGATAGATAGGAAAAATAATAAAACAATATTTATTATGTGTTATGTAACCAACACTTTTCTATCTTATGATGTCTAAAGAAAAAAAATTTCATGTATTCTAATTATTATTTTATATAATCTAATATTTTTTTAATATCTCTTGTATTTCATATATTTAGAAAACAAATATTTTATTCTTCTTTGTTTTTATTTCCAAGTGTATCATTTTAATATAAAACATATTAAAAAACGAATTAAAAATAACTCAAATTGCCTGGTAAAAAATTTTGCATGAATATGTATAAATATGTATGAACATACTAAATATTCTTAAACATACATAATTTTATATGAAATATGTTCACACAAGTTCATTCATCCTTCTTTCTTTCGTAAAATTACTTTTAGTGTAATAACAATAGTAATGTGAAAACGTTAAAAATAATTAAAAGGGTAATTTTCACTCTTTTTATTTTAGAAAAGATCAAGTTTGAAGAAATGTAAAAAAATAACTTATGTACAATTGAAGAGATTGGCGGAATATAGGCACAATTCTACTTAGGCCCTTTTTCCGGAGATTAGCGCAAATAAACAAGGAATTGATGTTACTTACATTATACACTAAAAATTAAGTTTACAAAATAAAGAGGGATGTATGAATATGTATGAATATATTTCATATATGATTATATGTGTTTATGAATATTTATATACGTTTATACATATTTACACATATTAATTTATGAAAAACTTTTTTATCTATGGGTGTAACGTTACATTATAAATTTAACAATGTGTGCATGCACGATAAATTTCATAATAAAGAGGGATCCAGGATTAAGTTTATCCTAATCTCTTGTAACTTATCCATTTTAAGGCAACGGATGTATGGAATGCTATACATACATTTATTCGTACATTTTTATTAAATTGATGCATCTAGATATAGTAAATTAATAAAATTACAACACATCCGTTACCTCAATAAAAACATTAATTTATCACTCACCAAACGATGCGCAACAGCGGAGTTACATCTGCAACGTCGCTACGATGATTCTGTAACAAAAAGAATATACAATTCAAATTAAAACAGAACAGAAAGAATCAATCAATATTTAAAAAAATATTTACTAAACGCAAAGTTTTTTCGAAAATAATCGTGTAATTTTAAAAATATATAATTTTTATAAGAGCATCGAATTTTTTAATTCATCATTGAGTTAGATATTTATAAAAATAATTATACATTTTTTAAAACGGATCTTAAAAATTCGGATATAAAAAATTTCAAAATAACTTTAAAATAATCCTTTTTCTAAATATCATTTTTAAATCATTGTAAAATAAAACGACTCAAGAATAAATAGAAAAAAAAGATATTGATTTTACATAAGCAAAAAATGATATTTACCGCAAGGTTGCTCCGCCGGTGCCCGATGCCTCTCGTAGACCTCCTCCTCCTCTCAGAATCGATCGGGTTGACATCCTCTCGCACAGGACACTCGCGCAAAACACTCGCGAATAATACACTATAATCGCGCGCGGACTAATTATTTATGAAAGTCTTTCGCGCGACACTACGGTATTTCACGTTTACAAAACCCATGATCTATGATTTCTATTTCGATCGGTGGAATCAACACCACAAGTCGACGAGTACACGCGAAACACACGGTGAATGCCGAACAAGAGTTAAGCCCCACACGAAAGAAGACGAAATCGATCGTATCGAGTCCATCACCTCTGATTTACGCGAAATCACGTTTAAAATTGGCTCAGGCATACGCCCTAACACTAGTTCTAGTGTGACACAAGTGGTGCTGTACCACGAGCGATTCAAAAAGGCTGGTAGACGTGACAAGCGCCTCTAATAATAAGAGAAAAGTTGGTACCCATTGCCGAGTCTAACAATCTAGACGATCCAGGAAATGGGATCCAACCCCTCGTCACGAGCTAGGTCCTAAGATCCCACTAAGAGCTAGGCTCTGACCAAGTCAGATTAAACGTGATTCAGCATGTAGATAAACCCGGAGAAATGAGCGCCCTGACCAGAGTTATACAACTCCTTTTTGAGCGACCACCAGCGAAATTCTGTAACTCGTTGTGCAATCGTTATAAAAATTGTATAACGAGTAACAGAATACACGCAGAGACGAATCCGAGTCAATCGATCGCTTCTTACCGCTAAGGGCCGAACCGTTTGCCGACAGACAGAGCGTGTCCTCAATTAGCCGACAGCAACGGTAGTTGCTAAACCGCGCGAACACTCACGTGACATTACGCGGCCGACCTCACCTCGTGAGAGGCGTGAGAGCGTTGCACCAGTGACCGGTCACCTGCATTAAGCAGCAACGTCTCAAAGAGAGTTCCGCTTTCCTGTCGAAACATCGAAGATGTGATTCCACCGTCGAAATAGAATCTAATCGAATGGATTTTGTTAAAAGTCCATTAGTCCGATAACTTTAACGGCACTCCCGAAACAAACGCGCGACGCGACGAACCGGCTGCGGTTCGTTCACTTTTATTTAATTCGGCGACGAGGGTACGTTAGCTTCCCCGTCGTTGGATTTACTCGAAGAGAACGATTTTACTCAATATCTAAAAATTTATCTAGATATATCATTCAGATAGATCCGAAAATTTTTAGATACTTGAGAAAAACCGTTCTTTTCGTGTATATCCTCTGGGTACTGAGCCCTCCCACCACGTCAAGGTGTACCCGTGAGAGGGAAGATGTCATCTGAAAAAATGTAATATACAGCTATTATCTATACTACTGTGCAATTATCGATTAACTTTTGGAAATGAATATCAAAAACATATTAATTCGTCGCAGAATTGCGAAATAAATTCTGAGCATGTAAAAGGGCTAAATCTTTTATCTGTAAAATGTGATTAGAGTTAATAGAATGAGCTGGAGATTAATAAAAAAGAGAAATACTTATTTCTTTTATTACCGATAAATAGTTTCAAAGTTACACTCAATTTTTTATCATATCATGAAGGATGCACGAAAACAAAGAATTAATTTAATTATTAATTACGCAAATTATATTAATTGTGAAACTAGGAATCGCATGAATTGCGTTATTTGCATGAGAGTATTTATTAACGTTACTTTTTATTATCGTTCGAAAAATAATCGAGAGTTATACTCAAGCGAGACAAAAATGTTACATTAAACAAAAATAATTGTTGTCCGTAATTATCGCGAATTAGTAATAAATTTTGGTTTCCATCGAGTTTTGGTTCCAATTGATTGAACCGTACAAAATATCTGTTCCATGATATATGATATATGATCATCTCGATTCTTTTATGAATAATTAAACATGTGAGCTAGTAATCGTATATTGCGAGTATTCATAAACTACAATGTTTCGTATTACATTTAGCATTTTTCGCGATTATGTTTTAAAAAGGAATGTGAAGAAGATCGGCACGTGACACGACTCCCTGCCTATACGAGTCTCGATAAGGGAATGACTGCGCGGTGACTATGCATTAACGTGACGCGTCGCGCCGCCCCGTGCCACCCCGTGCGGCGTGACGTCTGAGCCGCTCGCCCGCCCGCCCGCATCAAAGCAAACCCCAAGGTCGCGCGCCGATCATTTAACTGTCGAAATATTAACGTATATTACAAAATGTGTAAAATAATCTATTCGTTACATTTTTAATATTCTTCGATTAATAGGCTTTAGCTTTACTTCTTACATTCGTTACGCATACAATTCGGCCCGTATTCAGAATGTGCTTATAACGATGTCAGCGCGCTAACATACTATACTTTACGTTACGCATATTACAGAATTTCAGAGATAAAAGCGCGTTCTAAAATAAGTTTCTGGAACTTATTTTAAATAAGTCGTAACAGTTATTTTATTGAGTCATAATCGGTGTTATACGTACATTTAAAGAATTTTTGAAATACAAAATAATTTACAGTAATAGTAGTATCGTTAATTAATTTTTTAGCTGCAAAATTAATAAGATATTTAACACTTTTAGTCAGAGCTGTATTTAGCAAATTGTTTCGGGATATTAAGAAAATTTGCATGTATCTTTAAATATAGGATAAATAGAATATCATCAACCTTTATTTAAGTATGAATCATTAAAAAGAATAATGAAAATTGAGACATAATATTGGAATATCAAAAATACTCCACGCGAATAATTCCTAATTACGTTTAAAAGAATCGCGCAAGTAATATAGGATTGAACAAGTGCCAGAGACGCCACAAAGCAAAGCGCGAAATGTACGACGATACCCGTTTGTCAAAATCATATAAAATACGAATAATTGAATAAATTGTGAATATTTTTCGTACGCGACAGTTGGATATTCATCCGAACGGCACAAGGGCGCTCAGCGAAGTGCGAACAACGATTTGGAGCGCGAATAGTGGGGGAGCGCGGTTGGCTACGTCATCACTTCGGTATGCGCTCGGCGGCCTTGGAGGGGGACGCCAGTGGAACGAGTCGCTCGGATGGTAGGGTGGCGCATTAATTCGCGAAAATTAAATATCTACGAACGTTAATTACATAAGGGTATCCAAGTAATAAGATTGCCGAAAACTGGGATGTGTAATGAGGGTTAAGAAACAGGTCAGAAATTATTTTTAAAATAAAAAGAATTCTAATTAATTCTTTTATGTTTTTATTTAAAAAATATATAATTTAAATATTTTTATTTTTTATAAATATGATGGATTTACACAATTGCTCACGTTAAATAAAGTACTATATATCATAATTTAAAATAAATTCTGCATTTATCTTCATTTAAAGGATGTATGACATATTATTAATTTTTATTTAATTGTAAATCACCAAAGAGAGCAACTACTTAAATAGCACCACTTCTGTCATTCTATCTTCGTTGTTTATTAGACGTAAAGCAAGGAATGACTCTAATAGCGTCTCCCCGAACGCACCTATTAACATTTCGGCTTTGAATCTTATGAAAGCTCTGCTTTTTTGCACGTGACGATACAAAGCAGAGTTTTTATTGGATGTCGCTCGTCGCTGATCTCTCATCGTATCCAGGATGTGTTCCAAAATTGTTTGCCAGCGCTGGCAGCACTGTCAACACCGTTCCAAAAATCATGCACGCTGTAGCAGTGCTGCGAGAGAGTAAAGACGTCACTAATTTTGTCATTTCCTGTTGCGACTGCTGTGGCTGAAGAGGTGTGGCAGTTACAGCACAAAGATGGCGGAAAAGATGGAGGAGTTAATTTTAATTGATGCTGAGAGTAATACTGAATTTAAAATAAATATTTCGGTAGAAGATGCTGAGAAAGCAAGAAGTAGTGAATAGATTTATAATTTTTTTGTCAGCTTTTTGTGGTCACATTTATTTATTCATACTTCGAATAATTATATATAATTTCGACTAATTCTGAATCCGAATCACTACTCTTTATCACTAGAATTGAATGCTAATTTTATAATGGTTTCAAATAAAAATTTTTTCTGTATGGTGTTCTCTCCATACTTCTAGGTTATTTGTTTCTTTTCGCTGAAGTCGCTATACGTTAATAGCACTCAAAATATCGTACCAAAATGAAAGCTGCGTTTGCATGAAAAGCATGTTTACTAAAATTGGAACGCTATTGGTAGCATACACTTATGATGACATACACGCAGCATTGGCAATCAATTTTGGAACACAGCCATAGTCTGTTTTTATTTTAAGGCCATCTTAAGTCCCAAGATGTTAATACGGCTTTCTAATTTGTTCATAGCATCTTAAAGCCCAGTGTCCACGATGCTAGAAATCCGTCCGAGATCTCGGATGAAGAAAGAATTGACCAATCGCATTGATCATGTGACTAAATTGTTTAAATGTGATTGGTACAACACTTAAAGCGTTGTGATCGCCAAAGCGAACACAGTCTAGAGTACATATACATCTATTCATCGCCATTTTGAGAGCACTTCCGCTGAATGTTCAGACTCTCTATTTCTAGGGACTCTACCACGACCGTTCACTGAGCGCTCAGTGAGTTCTTGTATCTGTTTGGTCTATATTTTTAGTTCTAACGGAATATGCCAATAAGATGCAAGCGTTCACTGAACGCTCAGTGAGCGGTTGTAGTACTGAACGCACCCATTTTTGTCTTGAGATTGGCCAATTGTGTTTTGAACGGTTAAGAAAGAAGAGAGAGAGGGACAGAGAGTAGAGATTATAGAGAAATTCGATATTCGATTGGATGCACTCAGTGCGCACTGGTGCACATTATAACCATTATACAAATTAACATAAAAATTTGTGTTTAATATAAATATAAAAACGGATTAAATCATAAAATCTTCAATACATTTCATTGTGCTGTTAAGTAAAATTTGTATTTTATGATTCGAAATATTTGTATTATACTTTTACACAAATTAAATCAGTGTATAACGGCTTTAATATGCACTAGTGCGTCCAATAGAATTCGTTATAGAGAAAGATGCTCACAGCTCACTTAACTGCACATACCACGTTATCCCTTCCATCATGGTCCAATGTTATGATGTTATCACTTATCACGCCCGCTGTAGAATGCAGCAATAGTATGCATACGTGCGTGCGGATAACTTAAGTTGTGACGTGAGATTAACGATTAACTTTCATGATTAATGCGCTTATCAATTGCTAGATATAAATTTATTCGATTGCTCTATAATCGTGAGACATTGGTATAGCCTGCTCTTGTACACGTACAGTTATAATTTATTTGTTTGGTTAAGCCGTTCGATTATATTATTCTCACAACGACGTAACTATCTCTTCAACCGAATGATACTATTGCGGTACTATGAAGTTGCACAATGGAGCTTTCCGAATCACGAAATCTTGTTAAAGATTTAGATTTAACCCTTCAACCGCGAATTGCTCCGCGGTACAAAACCTGGCTACCTCTTGCAACCCAACAGGTAAGATATAAATTAAAGTTGATATTGAGAAAAATATATTGCCTGAGTAAAAAAAACTGATATATATTGTTTTAACATTATTGTTTAAATTATTGTATATTGTTAAAAATTTTCAGTTACGGCTCAGAGGTTTAATACAAATAATAGGCCATAATCTTAAAGCTAATGTAAATGGAGAGATATGTTGGTTTTATTATACATTACATAGATCAAGTATGTCATCTCCATTGTATACCAGCGAAGCAATCGACAATTCTAATCCAAGATGGTCAAGTCTCGAAGTACCGACTCTGTATGCCACAGGTTATTCAATGGCTAGTGGTGAGCGTTACTGTCTGTCAGTACTATAAATGCTGTATTTCTTAGGATTAGCACACATATTGGTTCATTAAGTACATTCTTGACATTGACTTGTTTTAAATGCATTTTTATTAGACATTTGGAGAAATGATTCTATCTTTTAAACAGAGATTATTCTGAGGGTATGGAAGCGCTCAATGCCATGCGACAACACAGCTGATGTAACCCTCTTCACATGCGGAATATCATTCACAGGATTGACATATATTGGTCCTAAATTACCACCTAATCTAGAAACTGTTTTAAAGGAAAACTCTTTGATATTTCATTTTCATGGTGGATACTTTACTCCTGCATACTGCTTCATAGCAGCTCCAGACTTGAAGCGCTACCTTTATATCACTATAAATGTTTCTGAAATAAAGAATAGTTATACCGTGAATAAGCTTAGCAGTTTAAGAAGCAAAATGCAGGCACTAAAGCAACAAACAGAATCGGTGCAAGCGCTCAGAATACGCATTGCCTCCGGTGATGATTTTCATATTCCCAAATATCCACAGACAATTTTGAACAGACTGTTGCAACCACGGAGAGTCAACAGGGAAAAGAAGTTGGAAATTATGAGAATACGTAAAGAGCTAGAAATGGCTAAATTTAGAACAAAATTGCTAGAACAAGAAAGATCACGAAAAATGGGAGAAATTCGTGTACTGAATCAATTACATACTAATATGACAGAAGAAAATCAAGATCTTGGTTAGTATATACGCGCACATTGAATATATATTGCATGAATACTCTTCTAAATAAAAAACTCTATCTTGTTTTCTAGGTTCTGATTTAATGGAAAGATATAAAGAGTTGAATAAAGACATAGAGAAACTAAATGAATGGCGACAAAATCATATAGATACGAGGGAAACATACTTGCAATTGAGCAGTCAACTTGCACAAAGGCGACGACAATTAATTTCAGAACTGTGTTTAATATATCCTATTAAACAGGTATAGCTAAAATATATATATATATATTTGCATAATTGTTTTTATTAATATTTTTCTCAATTTTATAGGATAGCATTGGAAAGTTTAGAATAAATGACGTTTATTTGCCAGACAGCGAAGAATTGGAATTGTCAAATGATACACAAGTGGCTGTGGCATTGGGTTTTGTTGCACATACAACGCAAATGATTGCAAATTTCTTGAATGTACCGACCAGATATCCTATCGTACATTACGGCTCGCGCAGTAAAGTTATAGATCATATAACAGAAAATTTGCCTGACAATGACAGACAGTAAGGGTTATTTGTAATTGTGTCTTTATTAGCAATGTATCCATGCATATATTATCACTAACATGTTATTTTTAGATTTCCATTGTTTGCTCGAAGCAAGGATAAATTACAATTCCATTATGCTGTATATCTATTGAATAAAAATATAGCACAGCTACGATGGTATTGCGGCCTTCCCACCACTGATTTAAGAGCAACGTTGCCGAATCTCGCAACGCTAATCAACATTAAACCCAATCAGATACAGTACGTAAACGCATATTTATTAATTTCATTATTAATAATATACATATATTTATTTTTATCGTAACTCGAATTATTTCATAGTTTGGACGATTCAAAACGAACATTTTCTACCTCGTCTTTGGACACTGAAAGTGGTAATGGTAAACAAAATCCACCTCTCACGCCACCATTGCAAAAAATAATTTTCGAGAAATGCCATCGTTCTTCTCGATCAATGAGTCAATTAAAGAATATAAAGTCATCTCTTGGATCTTCTTTGGATCAAGGTTTAGACAAACCTGTACAATCACCTGCATTAGGTAATCAGTCGAAGCGAATTTGTAAATCAGAAGAGAGTGCCATTGACAATAAAACCTTGGTTTTGGCTAAAGATAGATCGAGTATTAGTAGTAATGAAACATTGAATAGTGCCATTCTGAACAATATTGATAATATTACTCTTAAACACAAAGAAAATTTTGTCGAAATTAGCGATAAAGTTGTTATAGAGAGCAATATTGAGATTATGATACCTACATCTGTTTCTAAAGCAAAGAATGTCGCAGATAGCTTGGAAAGTTCCGTGAGTGCCCGAGATAGAAGCTCTAATTCTATAAGCAGCTGCGAAATGGCTCTCAGTAGTCAAAATGATGTAGATGAGAGTTTAAATGATAATCATGTTATTAGGAAAGAAAAAATCAATGACAATGTGTTTTCGATTGATGATTTTAAAAACGTCAAGGATGTGATAGATAGTACGCTGAAGAATGGCGAATATGGTAAAGGGCGTAATTCTAGAAATGCTATTTCACAAAGTTACGACATGAATAATACAATCGTCAGCGAACAAAATAGCAGTGGTCACGGACAAGACTCGCTTACAGAAACTGCCATCCACAATAGAGAAGATTTTGTTAAATCGTGCTCATCTTTGGATGATGTGTGTACTTACGAAGAACAGAAACAAAAAACAAATTCCATTTGTAGCTGTACAGAAGAATATACAAAGAAAAATACATTACGACAAAAATGCTTAAAATCCAGGTACATACATACATACATACATAGACATAATTATTATATTTATATATAAATGAACATTTTATGAATGAATGTCATTTTTTAAATATTTTAATATACATATATATGTTGACTTATTTTACAGAGAAGATAAATTAGATTATCTTCAACATGCTGAGAAATGGTCCCAGGATATTGTAAGAAATGAACCAACGGTAAATTTGTATGTTAATAACTTCCATACTTTTTTAATGTGATATTTTAAAATGTTCATCTTGTATCTAGGTGGATACGAGGTCTATTCTAAATGCATCAAGATCAGACTGCTGTTCATATGAGGAAGCAAAAATGCAATGTGACATTCAAGCATCAAGTGAATTTATAGACGTCATTAGACGCAGTTCAGAGAACGTATGTGCGCGCACTGAAGCTTTAGCTAATAAGAAAACTAGTTTCAAAGTTATGAAACCGCGTCTTTAATATCTGCCTACTTTATAAAGAGTTATGTCCTGATAATGTAAGTAATAAGTACCAAAGGTTTTAAGACATATTTAGTTTATATTTTACACAATTATATGTGTATACGTTGTTGATATGATAAAAATCTTTAAATATTATTTAAAGTTGATTTTAATTAAAATTGTAACATGTTACAGGTATATTTATTGTCTTTTATTTATTTGAAATAATATGAAATGTTTATAATAAATCACTGTAAGTGTTACAGTGCGAATATGATAAATATAAAAAAAACAAGTATTTTGTAGCAAATATAAACTAAATTATGTATAAAAACATAGTAAAAACATCAGTTATATTTACCCATATATTATTCTATATACGTTTATACTTTATAATTTTCGTTCTCTTATGTTTGCGTCAACAATTACTATGAACTGTTATGGTATATATTGGATATAATAAGAGTAATAAACGTCGACAAAATTGATAGTTTTAGGAAGGTATGCATCTTTGTACATGTGATACAGACGTGTTATTAGTAGTAGTTATTACTTTATTCGTACTGCATACTTATGGTGAAACTTTGGACAGTTAACTAACATTTATAAGTCAGGATAAGTCATCTTCTTATTGTTAGTTTGATAGTGAGATGTAAATACAACGTATGCATTCATACAATTATTAAGTTACGATCCTATTACTGTAATATACTCCTAAAAAATTTATATTATTTCTGTACAACATTTTCATTGAATTGAGATAATATGCAACACAAATAGTTTATATATACATATATATATGTACTATGTAGAAATAGATTTTTTCACTGTACTTAATTCACGTAATTGATCAATGTTTAGTTCGTGCTCATAATACAAGCAATCGCGAATGCATTAATATAGTTGATTCTATTTTTATCATTGTTACAGTATGCGTAAATAAATTTAGATTTATATACGAGGACCAAGTAAACTACGTAATTGCTTAACGAAGTGATAGAGTAATTAATTTATCTCTAATTAGATAAAAGCACCTAAAAGAATTGTTTGCAAAACAATTTCTTCATGGAACTCAAACGGACTATCACAATGTGATATAATATGAAATAAATTATCTAAACAAAAGAAAAAAAAACGAGAGAATTCATTTATTATTGTATCCTATTTATCTTTTATTTAATAATTAGTATATATTATTTCTATTTTATAAGAAAAATTTATATCATCGTACCATATCGATTTATCAATCGCAAATGTAGCTTTTATGGAACAAAATTACATTTACGCACAATGTGATCAATCAATCGATGAATTAAAATATTCGCCCTTATTAGAGAGTCATTAGCACTGACGAGATACTTTTAAAAACCGTCAAGCCTGGGCAAATTTTCGTCCATACAAAAAGGGCCCGGAGGTAATTGAAGAACGCTGACATTATCGACAATTGATATAAATTTGCGATTATTAACATAAATATTTGGATAGTATATCATTAAATTGATGATTTTTTTATTATATAAATATTTCATATATAAGTATGTATTATAATGCTATAATATCGTATATATTATTGTAAAATTCCCATTTTTTTTCGAGTATTATTGCGTTTAAAATATATGTACATGTGTCTACGAAACTAATGTGAATCATAAAATATTATATTATCAGTTTATTACACTTAAATTTCGAGATGCGAACTACCGTAAGAATATCGGTTTTTAATAGTATCTATGTATCTCGTCGGTGTCAGTAGTATCAACGTGACAAATTTGCCTATGCAGTTTCCTCTCTTAACTTCTCGCCATAATCGGAGACCGGCACAATACCAAGCACTACCCAAAATACCCAGATTGCTCTGCGGTTGTGCTGCTTCGTCTCCGTTGTACCGCCATCACGAGACGAAGCGACACAGTGAGAGAGGTTGATTTACGTCGGTGTTTCTCTCGCATATCAGTTACGTTTCATCACAAGCCGCACAAATGAAGATGGTGGATAAGATTGAAATGAGTCTGGACGATATTATTAAACAGACCAAAGGGTCTAGGGCGCGTGGCGGCGGCGGAGCGAGCGGTAGACGCGGCAGAGGCGCTGGGAGTTCACCTCGTCGAGGAGCACGTAGGGTACAGAGAACCAGCGGTGGCGTCATGCGGGGACGTAATCGCGGTGGAATTGCACGCACCTCTTTACCATACACGAGGGTAAGATACGAGGCTAAATTTTACGACTATTGAATTCTTTAATAGGGCACTACTTGTTCATTTATACGTATTCATATGCGCGCGTGCATGTGTGTGCGTATATATTTACGTACATGTGTGTATTTGAGACTGAAATGTTGGAGCATAGAGTATAACTCCAAAGTACTCACCTATATGTATATGACCATTTATTAAAAAACAATATAAACGGTTATCAGCTGGAAATATTTTGTAAATTTGTTTTCTTTTATTTCCTTTTTATTTATTTATTGTTTACATATATTTATTATATTTCCTACTCGTTTATTTATGTTTTTATTTTCAATAAATTAATTAACATAAACAACTTATTTTTAATAAACTCAAATTGAGTTAAATAAGCTTTTTTTTATTATGTTATGATTTTTAATAAGAAAATGTAAAGATAATGGTATGGTTAAATGAGATTAAGATTATATAGATAATGATGTAGTTAAGATTTCGTATCTGTGAGATGTGTTTGTAGCTTGCATTGATTACTTACAACATAATGAATAAAAGTTTTTTTCAGTAGGTCTAATTCTCTTCGATAGAACAATAAAATATTATATCGTTAATTGTGAGGAAATGACAAAAAACAAAAAAAGAAATAGCAAAAAAAGGTTTTTTTATTCGATAAAGAATATAATACTTTTCCATTTTGTTGTACAGGGTGATGTAAACAGTGCTTGGAAACATGATATGTTTGATGGTGTAAAAAAGGTTGGTCGTGGTGCAATAGGAAATGCAGGAACGACTAAACTTTTGGTATCAAATCTTGATTTTGGTGTATCAGATTCGGACATACAGGTATTAAAATATTATATGTCAAATAACTTTTTAACAATATTGAACATGTTGAGCATCACATAATTTGAAATTAAATTATATCTCGTGAATTCATTTTCCTTTTTGAATTTTTAATTATCTATATAAGAGGATTTCTTATAATAACATTTGTGTAAGTAGTAATATATCAAATATAATAGAAATACTTTTTTAGTCTTGATTAAGTCAGTGTATTATAAAATTAAACAGTTGGCCAATATAGATAAAACAAATTTAATTTATTGACAAACTGTCGTATGGTACGAAATACAAAAATACATAATCTACAGGATACATCAACATGTGAATTTTCATAAATGAAGAAAATGTTTTTGACTGTAATCCTCAATATGTTAACCTTTTTGTAGATTTGATTTTAAAAAGAACACTTTTACAAAGAAAGATTCTATAGAGAAGTAATTATAATGATATTTTTTAGGAATTATTCAGTGAATTTGGACCTTTAAAATCAGCAGCAGTACATTATGATAGATCAGGTCGATCTCTAGGCTCTGCTGATGTCATATTTGAAAGACGGGCAGATGCTATTAAAGCAATGAAACAGTATCACGGAGTACCGTTAGATGGTATGTATTTAAATTTGATTGTGTTTATTTGTATATATATTTTTTCAATTATAGAGTTTTGCTTATATTTAGGTAGTATTATTTATTAGTCCAGTGTTCAGAAAACTTATGCTAAAAGAAATTGTGGATTATGATTTGTGCATATACAGATATTTCGCATCTGTCATTCCAATATATAATTGTGTTGATAGGACGTGAAATGAATATACAAGTAGCTACTTCTGAACTACCAATCACTTCTGTTCGTGGTCCGAGACTTAGCGGTGTTAATTATACACAAAGACCTCAATCACGTTTTAGGGGAAGTCGTGGCACAGGATCTATTAGAGGTAATTCATTAATGCAATTAAATATATATATTCTAATAATTAATGTAAATTAAAAAATAAAATCGATAGTATCTCTCATACACAGTTATATATTTTTTCTACGAGTTATATAAAAGTATTTAGCAATTTTTTGTTAGTTCCTATAAGATTATAATTTTATGAAATTTAAGGTCGTGGAAGTGGAGGTCGACGTGGAGGAGGTAGAGGAGGCACTCGGCAAACGACAAAGACACCTACGGCCGAAGAATTAGATGCAGAACTGGAAGCTTATGTGAAGGAAGTCAAGTAACAATGTTATAAAATTGCTACATTCAAATTTCGTTCAATGTGACTAACACAATACACATTGTTGCTATTTCTTTCTCATGAAATATACAGTTATAAATCCAATCCTATATAAATCTAGTAATGTTATACAACAATCAACTTAGTTTTTATTTTTGACGATTCTTTCAAAAATTGGCACAGCAAATTTTACAAAATCTTTGCGAACATTGTTTGTAGAAGTTCGTAGATTTTTTTTATAATATAGTGATACAAGAAAATTAAAAAAGAACATACTTACATGAATTGTAAAGACTGTATGAATTTGTATGTACTACCGTGCGTGTGTGCTCACCAGATGAAAAATACAATGAGATACATCTCGAAAAGTTGTTGTTTATCAAAGTACGGAATGTGCTTCTAGCCCTCACAATCTGATTATTCCAAATGCTATGTCAAATATCAATTACAAAATCCATCTTTAGGCTAATTTACTTAGGAATCTTAGAATACATAAATATCAATATTTTTATGTAATTGTGTGTCCGGAGTTTCTTTAGCTTAAACCTATATATGTGTAGTATATAATTAATAGTGGATTAAGGCTGTGACTTATGTTAACTAGTCAAATATTGACGATATTTAGTGCACAGTGATGGATATGTAAGACCATGTATACATTTTTGATCATGCAGCGTACAAATAGCAGTCAAACTAATAAGTGGCGCAAGACTGAAGAAAAACTATCACCAGATTCTCTTTTAATAAAATATTTTTAAAAGAAAACTTATTATCCATTGAAGAAGAATAATTTTAGTCCTTTCACCCCATATTTGATCCTATATCTTTTTTCTTTATAAAAATATCTGAAAACATATTGAGAAATGTGTTTAAAAAATACAAGAAATATATTAAAATGTACAAGGTGGTAGAAGGAAGGGAGATAGAGGTATATGTACAGAGAAAGACATACAATCATTGGGGAGGAGGAAATACATTTATCAAAATTGACTCAAAAGATGCTATGCACATAGGAGACATTTTCTTTATTTTACTTAAGTAATCACAAGTATTATTCTGTACATATGTAAAAATATTTGCTAATAGATAGTATAGAACAGATTTCTAATTTAGGCTATGATTGTACAGATTACTACGGAACACTAATCTTCTAGGGAAGGTGGGAGATCAATTTTTGTTTCTATTATCTTTTCCTTATTTTTAATGTATCTAGACATATTAAATTCTCTACATACTTAATAATAAGATCAGTCAAGTTTAGATAATAAAATTTTACTATGCAATAATAATTGTATACAATACGAGGCAACATTATCATACTAGTATTTTAAATTACAAAAGACAGAAGAAATAATATTAATTTTTTTCTTATAGTCTCTTCAATGTCCTCTTCTTATCTTTTAACATTTTTTTCTTTTCCGCTGTTAGTTTCTTATCACTTGCATGCTTTTTTGGAAGAGGTCCTCCAGTGTCCGAAGAGGCACAACTTTCCAGGCCCGCTTTGCTTCCTTTCCCGCCTCCCTGAAGAAATAAGTTTCATAAAAATAAAAATTATTATAATGGTGAAAGTATGAAAAAAAATTATTTGTGAGATAAGACATTACTTGTGCATGTATCTCAGTCATCATTTTTGCTCGCTCTGAATATTCGTCGTGACTTTCTAAAAGCAATTTGCCAGCTTCCTCATTCAAAGCAGATTCTGGATTTGGCACTATCAGTAGACATTTTACAGTCTAAAAAATATAAAAAAGAAACATAAAAATACGTAAGCAAGCATTTACAACACATTGTGTTTCATTGATCACTTACTAATAATATATGTTGTATCCCAAGATCCGGTTTCCAATCCTTTTTTAAAGTGTTGACACATATTTCGCCATTTTTTGCTACATTAGGGTGAAAAATTTTTGTAAGGAAATAAGCCTTTGGCGGTCCCTGTGGAAAATCCTTTCCAAGAACTAATTTCACTCTAAAAAAACCACTGGCATATGGAGTCCCCGCTATTAGAACAAAATATATAGATATCAATATGTTATATTATTATTTTTAAACCTTAACTATTGTCATTGAATCTTTTTGTCATATTAACTCTGTAGTCGAGTCTGATAAGCATAACCATTGAAAAATTCTTATTTATTCAAGTAGTCATTTTTATTTTATTTTTATTATATTTTGTTGCAGTGATGTTAAATGGATACTTTATGAATAGACATCGTATTCTTATGCAATTATATATATCTTTAGAAAGTGGATTAAAAAGTAACATTAAAATAGGAATTTGTCTTATTGAAAAAGCATTCAAAAAATACATATTTATTTGTGTATATTGTATATATTTGCACATTTTGTACATATCTGTATAAAAATCCGATGTCTATTTATAAAATATAGAATAAAAAGTGGTACATTTTTATTTAGACCTTTATTTATCATATTATTGTCTTGCATAAAATCAGTGATGGGCATTTTAAAAAATATTTCTAATTTCTAAATCTTTTTATTCTAATCATCACATTATGTCCGTGACGTCATATGACGATAGTAATGTTAACAATTAAGGATGAAAACTCATATGGGAAGAGACGTACACTCTCGATACAGATGAATGACATACGCGGATACGAGTCGAGGTAAAAGGTGTTATAGGGTTAGGACGACGACCAGGTTAGGTTAGGTAACGTTAGATGTATAGTCGATAAAAGTATGCTTTGCTCAGAGATATCGGTTTTGTCAACGAGGCCAAAGAGCGAGGAAGCGAGGAGGCTAAATGAGAGACAACCAACGTTACCTGGTCCTTCGATGACGGCTTGTATGTCTGTGACATCGGCCTCGTTCAAAATGACACGAATACCTTCAGGTGTTTGCGCGGTCAGTTCTGCCATCTCCTTGGCTACCCGGCGGATGATTTGTGGCGACAGATTTTCCACATTCTGCAAAAACGGATGAACCAATCTCACACGTGTTTTAGCGAGGATGATTGAAACGCGTAGAATGTAAACAAGAAAACGTTCTCGCTATATACGGTGGCGGTTAGCGGCCGCGGCGACGGGACACCGCGACGAACGAATGTCGAATTACGTACGTTTCCGCGATAGCTGACCAGCGGAAAATTACTCACGGAGCTCACGGCAGCAGCAGCCATAATCGCCGTAAATTCGGAGCGTGATCTTGCCCAGGCCTCGAGCGCAGGCTACGCGATTTTCTCAGCTTCCCGGCACACGGCGTAGGAAAACACTTAACGTCACAACATCAGCACGGCATCGCCTGCAATAACCAACATTTTGAACTGACAGCCAATCGCATGCCAGGGTACTCTCGATACCAGAAGTCGATCCTTCCTCCCCCTCGCTCATCATTGCGCCGTCGTCGTCGTCACCGCCGCCGCCGCCGTTGTACGTACGACCTGTCCTCCGACTTGATTTGTGCATGTTTTTTTAACTTAAAAGCGCGAACGATTTGCCAGCATCGCTGAACGAACTGATTCTAGGCTATTTTTCGTCGAGACTGCAGACTGTGGCTCAAGATGACGATACGTAGTGGATAAATACGAAGTACGGAACCGCCAGTGGAACGAGACCATCTTCCGTGTTGCTGTTGACTCCTACGCGTGTCGTACATCTTCCCCTCCAGATCCCCGCCGCTAAAACGAATTAAAACGCCGCGTTTATCACAAATCTCTGCGCGATGACGGATGACGGGACGGTCGAAAAGGTGAGTACGACTCGATTCTGTCGAATTGTAAATTGGTGACTTGGAACCAGCTAGGAAACTCGTTTTTGTGAAACGATACGCGCTTCTGTAGCTTGGTAAAAAAATCAATGACAGAGCGAGACATGATTTCGTTGGCTGATAATGAGATATTATCGTAGGAAAAACATATGAAGCAATTGAAGCGAAAGATGGAATGCTGGCGGGAGATAATCCTTCCTTTAAATTCCATTCTCTTGTGGGAACGCAGCTGGCATCCTGGACTAATTGTCGGGCTTGTAACAGTGATATTCTGGTAAATGAACCAGTCCCATAAAAATGAAAACTATTTTTAAGGTGGATGTGTTTATAGGTTTATTTGCGTGTACTTTTTAGGTATTTATAGCTTTGTTTCCTGTCTTTTCATTACTCAAGTATATGTTCAATTCGTTTCAAGTATGTAAACTTTTGAGGATTTCAAGTAATGCAAACAAACTTTATGTAAGATAAAGGTCAGAATAATTGGACGTGTATCTATGTCTGGATACATAAAATTTATTATTATTAATCTGAAATACTTTTTTTAATTACATCATTATCATTAATTATTTTTAAAGATTATAATTAAATTATGAAATTATATTTAAAAAAACATTTGATTAATAATTTAAGCAAATATATAAACTATATCATTAAATATTTTTCTACTGTTAATTTTTTGTTCAATTTCAAATTGATTTCTTCTAAACAAAAAATTTTAAACATCTACAAGAGGTTTCTAGTAATTAATAATTTAAAAAAACATGATTAATAATAATACAGAGAGAGAGAGAGAGATGGCAGATTATGTCTTGTGGTTAATTTTTTAAATAATTTTTAATAATGCTTGAATAAGCTTAAATAAGCTTAAATAAGCTTCAAATGTGTTTTACAATTTTAATGTGATCTTTATATAAATTATTAAGATGTATAATGTTATGTATAAAAACATCAATAAGGTACATTCACTTGATATATATTTGTTTTAAAAAAGATTATTTTTGGTTTGATCAAAAAGAAGTTAGATTATAAAGATATTTTTTTGATAGCTTTGGAATACCCTATGGGATGTAAACTTGTTGAAAGTATATGGGTAAAATTACTAATGTTTCTCTTATTGCAGTGCTATATGGATTCTAGAACCAACTCTGCTGACGATGATATCTATATGTCTATTAGTATTTGCTATTGTTGATTATCTTGTGCCGATTTTGACTTCGGTATTATGCAACGCACAAAGTTGGACTGGACAGAAGGAGAAGAAATTAATTGAGATTTGTCAAAATCTGTCTACCACTATATTGCAATTGCAAAGTGTATGGAGGTCTATCTCGAAAATTCGACACGATCGTCCCAATATTGTAAGTGAATTATAAGTGTATATCTATTAAAAATTAAAAGTTTATTATTTTTTGCATGAAAGATAAATCACACAGATAAATGTCTTTTTAAAGATCACTTTATTTTATTGAATATTATTATAGGATATTTATAGGATATTTTATAATCTATACAGATTCTCTCTCTCTTTTCCACATTTTAAAAGTAAAAAATTACGTGTAACATTTTTCTTATTTTTATTGCAGTATTACAGTGCAACGATCCTCTTTCTCATTCTTTTCGCCTGGATCGGTAACGCTGTCAATAATTTGCTTCTGCTTTACATCATAGGTAACAAATTTATACCATTATTTTCTGTATTTGTTTGTGTCCATACTACTTTTAGTGATTTATCTGATTTATTTTTTAGTGGTTACGGTTCTTCTCATGCCAGGATTCAGACACAAAGGACGAGCGCGCTGGGCTGTGAAATATGTTTATGATCACTTAATTCGTCGTCATTTATCATAATCGTTACTTTGTATGTATCTCGTGCCCACCGAAACTTCGTCGTTTTACATACTTTTAATCCATGCTCTCTCAATATACATTTCTTCATAATACTATGATATGCTATGCAATTTTAGATGTATATTCATTTAATGCACGTGTGTATATTTATTTTAATGCGCGTCAGTCTAAGAAGAGTAGTCGAAAGGTCTTCGCTTCTATCGATACGAATTGTAACAGCTGAGATTTAGTTACACATTTCGATTTCGTTGTTGATGCCTACTGTCCCTCTCTTGTCATAAGTGTCTTACATTTAGCAATAAGCTAATTGTTAAACGTGTATAAACAAGACGCATGACGTTTCATCTCAGAAATGTTCGTATTATAAATATGATGGAATTATATTAATTTTCTTGAGTAGTATCGAGCTATTTAAAACATTTCTTTTTAGATTAATAATTGAAAATTTTTTTTAATCTTTCGGGTTTAAATAAAATATTATAAAATTATTAAAATATTATATTAGCAATAATATTATTAATTTTTTTATAGTACTTATAGTATATGGAAGCTCCTGAGAATGAGATGAATGTGGCATGCGCTTTGTTTACAAGCATCCAATGACACGTTGTTAGCAATAAGATATGAGCGGCAAGAAAGGGACAATAGATGTCAACAATAAAATCATTAAAAAATGTGGAATTAAATCCCAACTCTAACATAAAAGAGATTAATATAATATAATGTATAGTCCGTTAAGGAAAAAGATAATTATACTTTATCAAGAAGCATGATATTTAATATCATATTTGTTAATGTGATTTTGTATGTTATTGAATAAGTCTCAATTGATTATAATATTTGTAATCATAAACCTATCATACTATTTCGTCACTTTCAAGAATTAATAAAATTGTTCGTCCAATCTTAGAGTTTAAATTGTTTTACTTAAAATTATGTATAGCTTTTTACTATTACCGTTTCTTCTTTGCAGGATAAGATATATCTGTTAAAATATATTGCTTTATAAGTAGAAGTCCTTTTAGATGGATGTTAAGTAACATCGGATTTAAAATTAGCGATAATTTTTGTGTCAACAAAATTAAAGATGACCATTATTGAAGATCGAAATATTTGTTATTGATCTTATTAGATGATAATTTGTTTATTAATTTATCATCTTAGACCTACTATGTATTCCTATAATTCTATAACTTAAATCAATATTTCTTAAACGAACCGTTTGTTAGCAAACTTCCAGAGGTTCCAAAAAAATTTTGTTTGCTTTGAGGTCCTAAATTCACATTTTAATAAGAAATAAAATAATTGGAAAGGACTCTCAATTTTTAAAATAACAGAGAAATCAATCTTTAAAATAAACAAAGAAATTCAAGGCTAATGAGAGTCAACACGGGAGGAGGTGCGCAATCATTGCAGACTTGATCATGTAAGATTTGAAAGCCAGTGCTCTTGAAACTATCGGAGTGCATTGCCGTTTTATTTTAGAGATGCAGACGACAGTGCAAAAGTTCAGCTATTGTAAAAAGAACAGACCTATTGTGATAGTGATTCCTTCTAATTTAATCATATAGAATAGAATAAAATAAGACTTATGAGATCTTTCATTCTAATGAACACTAATGAATGATTTTTTTGATAGCTATTTTTCAAAGGGCTTCATGATGAAAGTAATGGTTCCTGCACACAGAAAAATAATTCGTAGAGCATCTGAAAATAAATTTAAGAAAGCCTTAAATATAAGGCTTGAATACGGGCATTAAAGATGACTAAAAGATATACATATATCTACAGAAGTCATCTTTTAATTAACATAACTGGATGAGACTATAAAGATGTAGAGTTTCTATAATAAGAGTAAACGCCAAACCGCCGCCATGTACAGCCAAATTAACGTTGGTTACAATGGACGAGTTCAAGACAGCAAAGCGGCTAGACCGAGCGATTGAATATGATTGGCTGGATCTATAAGTAACAACCAATTATGTTCATTTGATCGGCGAGCAGGCTAGCCATTTTGTCAACCCAACACTGATTTTGTCAGACGTAAGCAGACGTAAATTGATTGTTGGCTACGACTGAAGCCATGTTCGTATATTAAACCGGCGGCACACGATGCTTATTTTCTTGTTGGATTGCTAGCTAGAATAAATTCTTGCCACCGTATTGGCTACGATGCAGACACTATCAGTACCGTAGCCAATACGATAGTAAGATTCTGGCTACGTTTACACCGTGCGTTTAGTCCGCGACCTATACGATAGGTGTCTTTATTTAATATACAGGCTAAACAAGGACATCTATTGTATAAGCCGCGGCTTAAATGCACGATGTAAACGTAGTCTCTAATCCAGCTAAGAATCCAGCAGGAAAACAAGCATCGTGTGCCGCAAGCTTTACTGTTAGTTGATTGCCAGTACTGAAAGTCTATAGTTTCCGTTACGTATACTATACTGTATTAACAATTGCCAGTAATATACGAACATGGCCTGACACACATGGTGTGTTATGACACAAGTGCTAATAATATCGCTGTGAAATAAAAATCGCGCCATTCTTGAATAAAGTTAAGGACGTTGACGAAACAATTAAAGTCTTGATGAAGGTATGTCAGTACGTTGATGAATTGTGTCAAATACGGAATATTTGAAACTTTCGCTTGTTTGGCTATTATATTTGGCGGATTTGCGTTAACTCTTGTTATTTGTAAGCAGTACTTAGGACTTTCGTCGACTATGTTTTTTATGTCAATTTAAGTCTGATTGCATCAACGTTACATTGACTTTAAGCGAAACTTAAAAATCTTTTTTTTTTTTAAAGCCTAGATAGACAGAATTTTAAGTCTCGCTTAAAATTAAAATAACGTTGGTGCAATCAGGCTTTAGTCATCTTTTAGTCATCTTTTAAACGACTTTGTACTTTCTAGAAATGCAATAATGATCACATCTTCAAATTATGATTTTAAAGCTTACAAGAAAAGTAAATGGAAAAATACGATCTGAGTGTAACACAAAATTCTAATTGTATTCATGTGATACATAGAATATATAGCAAAGCAAGAATTGTGTATAATGTTTTCTTTGGAATTAGGAATCTGTTTTATTAACATCAATTAAATTCGGCTATCGATCCAGTATCCCCTTGAACGATAAAAGATATATAATTCTCTATGAGCCGGTAACTCCGATAAATTTAATCAGTCGATTAAGTGTCAACTGTGATTAATCAATTCTGCTGAACGGCAAATGCGATTGGTCAGTTCCAATCTAGCAATCGATTAAGTTAATCGGAGTTGATGAAGCCCTATACTATTTTACGCTTGCAAATCGTTCCAATTTGATAAAAGGTTCATAGCAGTCATATATATCGTGAAACTTGTGCGAGTGCTTTCCATTTTCCACGCCAACATAAGTTCTTAAAGAAGAATTATTCAGTTCGTTATTCGAAGCGTAACTTTCGACAAAATCAAACGGCCCCGTAGAGAGATAGCGATACAACTTTTGATAGGGACGAAAACTTTCGGGAAACTGCAGGACGAAATTTTACCGGGACTAACACGTAGAATTGGCTTCGTAAAAGGACATAGGATTAGCGAAGGCTTTGTACCTTCAATGCTTTTGTGTGTCTTCAACTCTTAAGTAATCCTCTTATCGATAAGATCTTAAGATCGATACGAAGTCTCGAAACTTACAACTAATATGTGCTAAAATAACTAATTGTACTTATAATGTAAAGTTCTTAAATTGAATAACGCCTACCTAATTTATTTTATTTTTAAAAGTTCTATTTTTGAGGATATTAAAATAAATTAAATGAGAATAAAATCTTTATTTCACTAAAACTCACATAAATAAAATATATTTTCAATATAGAGAATATTTTTAAATAAACGAAAAAAAAAATTTTTTTTACTCTGACATTGGATCTTATTACATGCATATGAATCTATTGATCTTTGAAGATTCCAAATTCCAAGGTTATCAACTGTGAAAGCAAAGCGCTTTCTTTCATATTGCAGTAATTTTAAACTTTACAGAAAACATGAGATATTTCATTGCAAAAATATATTATAACTGTATTATCTCTGCACATTAAAATGTTTTAATACACGTTATTTATTTAAACTAAAAATGTTTTATAAAAACATCTTTTTATATTTTTACGTATAATATAAATAGTTTTATATATTTTTATTTTAGCTTTTGTGCTTAATTAAAAATTAATATTTTTATAATTTAATTGTGTACAATGGAGGATGGAGGTTCATATGTATATATTAATAATTATACATGTATATATATATATTTATAATTATAAAATAAAAGTTTAAAATTATTATTATTACTTAATGTAGACTAACGAAAAATGAAAGTCTTGTATTTAATATATTATGTAATTAAATATATTAAATCGTACATACATATAACTTTCATTAATTTTATACAATGCAATCTGTGCATTTTATTTATTACCGATGTCATGTTCGATATAGAGTACAACTATTTTAATTCACAGTGCAATAATATCGGCACAATGCTGCGAGCTTTTTGTCTTTTTTCTCCACAATAATGATTGCAAAAAAACTGCCGATGATAAAAAAAACACTGTCGATTACAAACGGAAACGCGATATTAATTGGAAACTTCAGCGTGAAACAAGAAAAAAAGAGAGAAAAACGCGAATGAAATATAGATTTTTAATTGTGGAATATATTCCAGAAAATGTGGCTACATCATAATTGTGAGTCTAAGATCAAAGTTATATTCGCAAAATCTGTCAAAAGAAAACCATATTGTGACACATTGTTACTTCTGTCACTTTGTTCAAACTTACAGCTTATTCACGTATAATCCTCACATACAAACTACCTTCTTATCAACAATTTTTCAAAATTTTCTTGACAGTGATAAATTCTTACATTTAAGATAATGTCGAATTTGGAATATAAGTTATATAAAGATGAATGTATTTTGAACTAAATTAAGAAAAAGTAGAAAGAAATGAAGATAATCGATATTGAAATAAATAGTGATAGTTTCATTTTTAAGAATTAAAAATATAGTTGATATACAATAAATTTATACATATATTAAATTGAAAAACTTAAAAAAATAAGAATATTTTATTATATTTTTTTCATTGTGTAACTTGATAATAAATTTATTTCAAACAAAAATTACATTTAACATAAATTTAAAATGATAATGGATTATTTAAACGTTGTTTTTTGTTTTCATATTGCAATCTTTTATATTAGTATTCTCTTCAGTAGTTATTGTAGAAAAGTGAAATTTTGAAATGAGACAATTAAATTATTTTTAAGTAGAACCTCTTTCCAATGGTGCATAATCTCTTTAATTTGTTGTATTAACTATTTTTGAAACATTACGTGTCCATGTTGAAGTTATTACGATTGTTTATCAACGTAGAACATTCCAAAATTTTCCTTCAAAAGTAACGTCTTACGGAGAAGTTAGTGGTTCTGTGCAGGAGGGTAACTCTCATTTTCAAATTGCACTCTTTCGTACGTTCATTAAAGTCGAGAATTTATCTGACGGCGTATACTCGTCCTCATATTTTTCCTCAGTTTCTTTTTACTGCTTTCTTCTCTCTTATCTTCCGTTTCTCGTCTCGAGAATAATGCTGTCTATCTATTTACTCCTTTCGCCACTTCTATTTGCGCGTTTACGTGCAAATCCACCGAGCCCAACTTCACTCTTTTCAGAATTTCTTTCATTCAATTTTTTCGCATATTTTTATTTTTCGTCTACACTCTACACTATCAGTATCATAGCGGCTGCACTGCTTTCTTTTATATTTTCACTTTGGACTATAATTTCGGGTTGTTCCCTTCTTCTTGGTTTTCCGTTTTTATTTATTCTTTAACTTATCTTCTTTTTCTAGATAGATAAGATTGTTCTACGCTTTTAATTAAAAAAAGCAAATTTTATATAATATTTTAATTTAAATTAGGAGGACCACATAATATACATTTTTATCAACACTTTAAAAAAGTATAAATGTAATAATTAGCAAATCATGAAATTATTATAAATTATATATATTTATTTATATTATTTCTACAAGATGTCCCAAATTTCTTGACATACCACTTGTGAGCAGGTAGAACGGGCTAAACTGAGAGTTGAGAAGTTCTTTTGAAGTTTCTCCATTTTGCAATTTTCGCAATCCTTTTTATAGTTATTCGATGAGCAGACTTTAAGATATCTTTAAGAGTTCTTTAAGAAACATTTTTAAAATTTGATAAAGAACTCTGAAAGAGAGATGACTTAAAGTTATCTTATTTTATAGCGTCGATTTATTCAGCAATCATTAAAAATTAATATCTCGTTAACTGTTGCGTCTAATCTACCTGCTTACAAGCGGTGTGTTAATAAGTTTGAGACACCCAAATCCAAAAGATTATACTTAAAGAATTTTTGCATACATACCTATACATGTGTATACTTATTTTTATAGTTATTTATATGGTACATACATAACTTGTTATATGATGAGTTGTAATTTTAATTTTCAATTGACATATAAAATCACGTATTTTTAAAAATTACAACGAATTGCGCTAATAATGACGAATAAAAACTTGCACCATTATTTTATCTCAATGAAGAAAAAATTCGTGAAATCCACCTGCGCGTTGTTTTGTTGAAGACGAATGAATGGAAGCTTAAACGAAAATATCTGCCTCACTACTAGTAGAAAGCTGAAAAATAACGTACATGTAACGGATATACGAGGAAAATGTACGATGTCTGTGATAATAAATTCGGAAGAGAACCGAAAAATTGTTGAGAGGAAAAGAAGGATGAAAAAGATTTTTTCTAGTCGGCGCGTTTATAAGATGAAAAAATGTGTGAAAGGATATTATGAGATAGTAATGAACGGGAAATTAATGACATGTAAATATAAATGAAAAGCGACGATAAATACATTTGTACAAAATCGAGAGAAACTGTTCCGTTAATTAAATAAATGTCATACGAAATCTTTCCGATCAAGAGAAATTTAAATAAAAAACGCAAATTGTAATTAAAACAAACGAAATTGGAAAGAATAAGGGCAATAGGAGTCAGGCGCAGAAGACGTCGCGCAAATAATACATCCATATATATATATATAAAGCGTAAAACTTCTTTATTTTACTAAACGCGCTTACATGTTTCGGCTCACTTTTGAGCCTTCTTCAGAGACAACACAAACTAACATATATAATCTGATAGGAAAATTTAACGTTAAAACGTTAATCCTATTTGTAATCTCAAAAAATACTAGCTAAATCTAAAAGTGACTCACTGTGTCTGATACTGACTGGCCAACATATCAAGAACCAGTTTTTGAATTATTAATAGTAATGTTTGCGATATGGTGTATTATTTGCGCGACTTCTTATGCGACTCCTATTGCCCTTATTCTTTCCAATTTCTTTTGATTTATAAGAAGTCTTTGTTAGTTTGATTTGTTATACGGGTATAATTAAAACGATATACGTCGAAAAGATGAGGAATGCGAGGCTAGAGGATAAAAGAGCGAAAGCAATATGGCAGAAAAATAAAGATAAAACATCAGTGATTGAAAAAGAAGATAAGAAAAAGAATAGGTAGAAACGAAAGACCGCCAGGAAGGGGGAAACGAACAAAATTATAGTCTAAAGTGAAAATATAAGAGAAAGGGATGCAGCTATGATAATTAATATTGGTATAGCGTAGGCGAAACGATAAAAATATGCAAAAATTGAACGAAAAGTATCCTGAAGAGAATGGATTTGGGATCAGTGGATTTGTTCGTGAACGCGCAAATAGATTAAAGGGAAAATGAGTAAATATACATAGTGTATATTGTTTATCGCGAGGAGAAACAAAAGATGAAAGAGGAGAAGAAGATAATAGGATAAGATTTAACTAAATAAATTACTGGTAACGTGTTGTCATGTCAGAATAAACAATAGCTGCTTTTATTTTATTCATCAATTTCATTCATGCGCATTAAGTTGGACAGTTAAAATAATGATCGAGTTCCTTTTACGGATGTGTCATCTCAAAGCACAATTCTCTTATTAATTTGAAAATTATTTAATTTTTTTTGTTTGCCTTGATTCTTATGTAAAATCACGTTTTGTAGTACTTATTTGATAAGGTCATATCATTATGAATTAAATCAAAATTTTTTATATAATAATAAAACTCTGATCAATATTCGTGCAAAGGTTTATTTGGATCTATTTACTCTTTTAAAAGTTATTTACATAAAACTGTAGCAAAATATAGTTATTTCATTATACAAAGTTATTATAAATTATTTGTTTGTTTTTTTGCAGTTAGTTTCAGAACGTCTTTATGACAAAAATTTTTTGTTTGATATTAGTTGATAGTATCTTGATTTTTAGCTGATTTTTTTATTTACATTTTTAACTGATAATATATAACACCCTTAATTTCTGGACAACTGTTTGAATGAGATTGGATAACTGCTTCTCTGTTTCTTTTTATAGATAGATTGTAACGACAATGCAATTAAGGGAGTCAAGGTTAACTAATCGAGAAATAGACTTAACCTACCATAAGCAGGCATAAGTCCAGAACAAGTTCGATTACTGTGGAAAATGACAGATTACTCGAAAGAATAAAAAAGTTAGCTGGTATAAAGTAAGATTGTCTTGACATTAATATAGATAAACAGAGTTAAATCGGAAAGATAATTTGTGCTGAGGAATTGATTATTCTAGTTGAAAGCGAAAGAACCCCAGTAGCATATGTTGGTTTTATATAGAGGAAAGTTACCGATACCGACATACCACTTTGTTTTTAGACAATATTTCTTAAACAAAAGGTAAAAATAAAACTTTAAAAACATAAGTACAAACTGAAAAGTGTCTTCTATCAGATAGTATTTAAGCAGTTTTTATAATATTGTTTGCAATTTTGCAATAATTAATTTTTTTCGTAAGGTAAGCAAAAATGAGCGTCTGACAAAATGGACTCCAAAACTGACACAGTAGGCAGTAATGCTACGTATTCATATTCTTTTTATTTTACAAGCATTATCTGTATAAAGTACCTACAAATGAATGTATATAAGATTTTCCAGAATCTTTTCATTTCATTATAAAACATTTTTATTGAATTATATGCATATTTATTTTATGCTGTTCTGCAAGATACAAATATGTAATAAAATGCGAAAGTTTTTCAAGAATTTTTCCATATATGCACGATTGCCTTCAGCTCCAATAGACTTATTTGACACTATAAAGCACCATTATAAAGATTAAGTTAGCTCATGGTCTGTTTTACAGACAGGTGTGGCGGTTTACGCTGTACTTCAATTTTAAATTTAAAATCGTATTATAAAAAGACTAAGAGAAAAAATAATATAAATAAAACTGATTTAGGAAACTACAAGCATTTAAAATGATGTAATATTATCAATAATATAGTCACTATTATTTAAACCACGCAATTTGCAAAAGAAAATCGTAAGAATTTTATTTTCGCATTCGTAGAATTCGTTTTTAGCTGATTTGGTATAGAAACAAGCTATAAATATACGAATTATGAGTTTGTACTTCTTTAATTAGCTAAACAGATCATGATTTTATTAGTATTAATAAAGTGCAATAGTTAGTTTCTGAGAAATAAGAGGATGTCACTTTAGGAGACCTGTGTCAGTATCGGCGACTTTTCTACGTTTCTTAAAACGTTTGTAGAAAATTAGATACGTTTAGAAAACGTATATAAAACGTATATGAACCAATAGGTGTTACCTGAGAAGTTTTTTGTTGAGGGATATGTAAATAAGTGTTTAATACACCACTAGAGTAATAAATCTCTGTGAAAAATCATAACGAGAACAAAGAACATTTAATGAATGAATGAATACAAAAATGCGGTGAAACACAACATTAAATACAAAGGTTCGTATAAATGATAATATAAACGATAAATACGAGGGTTCGTATGAAAGGTGTGAAGTAGACACACGGTGGCTCCGGATAATTCTGCCTTTTTCCCTCTCTTTCTTTATTTGTTTCTTTTTCTTCTCTTCTCATTAAAAGAGCTGTGCAAAGTGCGGAGCGAGCGAGTGAAGCTGAAAACCAGCGTTTCTCGAAGCGCAAGTAGGCTAAAGTGGAAATACGGGGGCAGCGGCAGCGGATCGGGTGGTGAAGAATTGAAGCGAATGGTGGCGGTGGGCGCAAAAGGGGTAGGAGTGGGAACTATGACGTCATCGTTGAGGGGTTGCCCGGGCAACGGGAAACGTTTGCCGCGTCGGGATGCCGACGCGCGTCGCC
>NW_017256957.1:109747-136246 GCF_001594055.1 Mycetomoellerius zeteki | reverse complement strand
CTGCCGCTGCCACCGTAAAAATCAATTTAGACCTTGGCTAGGTGACCGCTCCGCGTTCGCACGGCGTTGCTGCGACGCGGCCGCTCCGCTCTCTCTGGCGAGGCGACGAGAGCCACGCTTCTCTGGAGGTGCCGGGCTGCCGACTGCCACCACCGCACCACTACCACGAACCACACGAGCTCGGGGCCACGGGCCAAGCTCCGGTAGTCGCGAGCGGCCAATTCATCGAGCTGGTGCTCCGATCGTGGTGCTGGCGACGCGTCGGTATCGCGTGCGTAAAGGCATATTACATGCGCTCACACAATACATACACACATATACGCATGACGTACTCGTACACTCACACGATACAACCGTTACGTATACGCACGGAAACGTCGGTGCATACACGCAGCCACGCGTGCGTACACACTGTTCGCGCGCGCGACACGAAGCATCTCGCAGCGGGAGGAGCAGCGGTGGAAAAGCTCGGATGAGAGAGCACTACTCGCGTATAAAGTGGTATCGGGTACATAGCGAGAGAGAAAAAGAGAGAGAGAAAGAGAGCGAGAGAAAAAGAGAGAGGGATAGAGAGAGAGTAAGGCAGAGGGGGGAGAAAGAGAGAGAGAGAGAGAGAGAGAGAAAATCGAGTTTCTGAGCCGAACATAGTGCGCGCAAGCTTGCGGAGAATAGTCCTGGTGGACGCCTGAGGGGGAAAATCGACGTGGGAGCTCTCAGTGCCGGAGCTTGCGGAGACGCGCTACCTACTCGGGAAGAACTCCATCGTGGAGGTTTTCGACCGATTGGCTTCCGGAATTTCCGGATTAGCGGGTCGACGCGTCGTAAGGAACGGATGAGCTTGACAGACCGGATGCGTCGCGGGAGAAAAACGCGCGGTGCTTGCGTAAGCAGTTACGTGTGTCGATAAGATAGTTTCGTTTGTGCTCCGGCAATTGTCAGAAGAGCTACGAGGAAAGAGTCCGGGACCATACGAAGATAGACGCTGCGCGAAATGCGGAGCGTACTCAATTGAAGAAAGATCGCGTGTGTGCTAGTCGAAGTGTTCAATGAACGAAACTCGCTCGGTATTTGGTCCTCGAGCGAGTGACAAACATCTGTTTTTGTTCTGACGCGAAGCACGGCGGAGCTTTCAAAAAGTACGCCGGAAAGCTTCGTTGACCGTTTGATGTTTACTCGTAAGCGTTTTCTCCTCTATTTTATAAGCGGCTTCGGCGAAGCTTCATCTATCTGAATCTCAACTTTACGGATGTGACTGAGTTTACGATTGTGTGCTCGAATAATAGTGCAGGCTTTACAGAAGCAAGAAACGAAATTCTTCTCGTCCTTAGCCAGTTGGCATTTACAAGATAGCACTTTGAAGAAAGCTTGTATCTCGGTACGTGATATCTTGTAACATTCTGTGAAAAGCTCTATCTTTACCTGCTACGAAGTGTATAAGAGAAATTTTACAGAATCTTTAATTTTCTCTCGCATAAATTTCTAGACTTATTTTCTTAATTGTGATCGTTTTCACAACCTTTAAAATACTTTTTCTTGTTATTATTAAAAGATAACGTTTTGTTACTTGTTATGTGAACTAGTGAAGATTGGACCCGGCTCGATAGAAACCGTATTGAGTCTTGTCGACGAGCAATGTCATTGATAGCCGTCTCTCCGAGGAGTGCACTCGTATCTGTGTATAGACTCGACCGAGAGCTCGAAAATTAGAGAATGTAATGTCCTGCTTGCTGGCGGAGATTCAAGCTCAGGCTTTTGCGGCGGCCAACCGAACCGAAACAGGTGGAAGATCTCCGGCTCGATACTCTGTAGAGTACCACGAAGAGCTATCGCGTGACTATCGATGATGGTGGAAGGCACGTTGCCAGAACGCGGTTGGTTGGCCCGGCGCGCATCTTCGCTCGGATCGTGCTCTGCTGCGTGCCGGTCATCACTTCGTTAAGCTCGACATTTTTTTTAAGAGATCGAGCTAGAAAAAGAAAGAATCTTGAGGAATGCTAAACGTGAAATGACGATTTTTAAGATCGTTCTCGAGCTTAGGCCGTTGATGTCGATGTCATCATCATCATCGTTGTCGTCGTCGTCGTCGTCGTCGTCGTCGTCGTCGTCGTCGCCGTCGCCGTCGCCGTCATCATCGTCGTCGCGATGTTGGAGGGGCAAATGTTATTTGGCTAGTTAGTTACATTTCTCCGATGCGATTTTATAACGAATGCAGCGAGACGCGTTGGGACTTGACAAGAATCTGTTTCGATATTTGCATTTTGAAAGGCAAGAGTGACGATAAAAGATCTTTGCATAAACCGAATTTGTTTTCCCGCAAGAGGAAAGTTTGTTGAAAAGATTAAGTATACGCATCTGTGTGAGTAGAAAAATAAATAAATTCGTAGATAAATAAATGAAATAAGTAGACGGAAGTAGAAGGAAATAGAAGGGATAGGAAGACATAGTAAGTAGATCTTGGATTTAAAAACTAAGATCTGATTAAAGGAATGTTAGAAGCCGAGAACTTGAATTTAAATATAGAAATTAGCAATGTGATCGTTCTTTGAGAGAAATCTAGACCAGTAGTCGTACTATTTGATCGTGCGACGAGTTTGAAGAAGCATGAATCAAACAAATGTCAGTTCGAACTGACCTAAGATTCGTGGCAAGAAGCAGCGTATTCCGCATTACAAATTGGAGGAAAAAAGTCTTCTTAAGTTCAAAAAGATTTATTGAATGTCTATGTAAAAGAAATCTTTCGAGAATTGCCAGTCGCAAATATAAAAAGATCGTTTCAAGTTCATTGCAAGAAAGATAACTGAAGTAATCGTCGAGATAGCTACGAATGTTTGAATGACGAGCGGTGCCACAAATTTCAGTTTGTAAATATTCGAATTGGCAAAAATAAAAACCGCTTTACATGATTCAAGGATCTTATCCATCGTTGAAGCAAGTATCTACCGTAAGTGATTGATACGGGTCGGATCATCGATGTTGAACTTGTTACATATATAGATCTAGATCGCAAAGGTTTATACAGAGAGAGAGAATCGATTTGACGTGTCAGAAGTAGAGTTGCCGACGCTTCGGGTACGGTCAACGCTGGCTCTCCCGCTACCCTGAAGGAAGATTCCACCTTCAAGTATGGCCTCGGTGGCAGCGTGGCTGCCATTCGCCCGTGCGGCGGCGATCGGTTGGGTACCGATCGCCACACACCCACTGCCACCGCCGCCGATCCCGAAAGACCGGCGCAAGGCCGACGACGAGAAGTTGCTGATCAACGTGAGCGGCCGTCGCTTCGAGACGTGGCGCAACACTCTGGAGAAATATCCGGACACGCTACTCGGTTCGAACGAGCGCGAATTCTTCTACGACGAGGAGAGCAAAGAGTACTTTTTCGACCGGGATCCAGACATCTTCCGACACATTCTCAATTATTATAGAACCGGCAAGCTACATTACCCGAAGCACGAGTGCCTGACGAGCTACGATGAGGAACTTGCATTCTTCGGTATCTTGCCGGATGTGATTGGAGATTGTTGTTATGAGGACTATAGGGATCGCAAACGTGAGAATGCCGAACGGCTGATGGACGATAAGTTGAGCGAGAATGGTGACCAAAACCTCCAGCAGTTGCTCGACATTCGGCAGAAGATGTGGCGGGCCTTCCAGAATCCGCACATTTCCACCGCCGCGTTGGTATTCTACTACGTTACCGGATTCTTTATCGCCGTGAGCGTGCTTGCGAACGTAGTGGAGACTGTGCCGTGCGGCAATCGTCCGGGTCGCGCCGGCACTCTTTCATGCGGCGAACGTTACAAGATCGTATTCTTCTGCCTGGACACAGCGTGCGTGATGATTTTCACAGCCGAATATCTGCTCAGGCTGTTCGCCGCGCCCAGCCGATGCAAATTCGCGCGCTCCGTGATGTCGATAATTGATGTGGTCGCGATACTGCCGTATTACATCGGACTCGGAATCACCGACAACGATGACGTGTCGGGCGCGTTCGTGACGCTACGCGTGTTTCGCGTGTTCCGTATCTTCAAATTTTCACGCCATTCGCAGGGATTACGTATTCTGGGTTACACTCTAAAGTCCTGCGCTTCCGAGTTGGGTTTTCTTGTGTTCTCGCTCGCGATGGCCATCATTATCTTCGCTACCGTCATGTTCTACGCGGAAAAAAACGTCGACGGTACCAACTTTACTTCGATACCTTCCGCCTTCTGGTACACCATCGTAACGATGACTACGCTGGGGTAAATACAATTTTTTATTAATTATTATAAATGATGTATTGTAATGAATATCTATTCCTCTCTCTCTCTCATATGTCAGTTGCAAAAAAATTACAATACGTTGTTATATATTAAATCTTGCACGTTTATGTTCCTTACATATCATTTATTTTGTAATTACTTATTTCTTGTTATTTAAATTAAAGCAAATTGTAGTTATACCATACATATATCAGGCACACTTTATCAGGGATACATCCTGGGGATATCCTTAGGATATACGGATGTCCTCTGGACGTTCTCAGAACGTCCCCTGGAGGACTGTGCTGTTAGGAATGTATATACATACACACAACTACCAATCAATGGCTGTACTGAGTAGAGAAAGTTTTGTTGTTTAACTGTTATAAAATTCTTCAATATGATTGGTTTATGTACATTTAAATTCGTAAGAACCAAAAGCAAGAACCAATCATTTTCTTTTAAGGGCAAATTATATTATAATATAATTTATCCGCTGTGGAAAAAATATGTTTTGCAGCATTCTTAATATATTTTCTCTTCTACGTGTCAATTTTTGCCATTGATCTTAATGTTTATCTATATATATATATATATAATTTTAATTGACAGACTTATTTTATCTTTGAATATGAAAATATAGAACGTAATTTTATTTTGGAAGATTGTTACAAAGCGAGAAAATAATATGCATATAAATATTTAGATACTAAGTTTATGTAAAACTTCTTTACGTTAAAAAGCTTGATAAATTGATTTTTGCAAATTTCGTATTTACTACTCATGTAACTCAATATGAAAACAAGTATAGTAGTGCATTTACAATGCGTCGAGTTATGTACGCTATATAGTTGAAGTGAATTGTCCGTTGAAGTACAAGAGAGTTTGAGTATTTGACACAATCTGGTGACCAACTTTAGCGTCGTTATAACTTTTTAACGAGATCGTCACGATTCCTTGCCCATATGTAGCATTTTTGTGCGGAACATTGTTTCACGGACATTTAATGTTTTGCACTTTAAATTATTTCGATAACGCGCACTTTCCATGCACGCTTTATCATGCTTTCAAACTTTTCCAAATTATTACTGCTTTAATTGATGAGTAAAATCTAAAATTATAATTTAGATTATAAAACTTCTTTATAATTCTCATATTTTATAATTTTGCATGTGTGTGTGAATATACAACTGACAATGAGCTTAAAACAATTTATAATTTATATAAATGTAATAAATATGCATAAGTCATTATACTTATATTAGACTTCTCAAATATTTTAAACATTTTATTTACAATTTGTTAAACATATCTTCATTCAATCTTCTATTATATTTAAAAAGAAAAGACTTGGCTCAAAATTTGCCAAATATTCGCTTTACAACACACTTATATACGTGTGATTAAATTATAGACTGTTTACAGTATAAAACATTAAACTACTAATTATTCAATCTAATCATCGGATAATAATAATCGGATATAATAAATTCCATCTGGTAAAAATATTATCATGATTCGAAAGAGTATTATTCCCGCAGAATTTACTGGCCTATAAAATCTTCTTTTTTCCTTTAACTCGTGAAGATTTCTTCTTCCCTTTCTCAGTCCAATATCGGAAACGGGCGTCGGCACGAGCGGAAAAGTCTTGCATGCATCTCTTCCGCGGCCGCAAACGCGGCTGCACTCGATTCCTCGGAAGCGTTGGTTGTTCCTCTATTTTACGACACGGCCGCTATTTCTGCCCGGCCAAATCTATGCCAATGGTATTTTTGTTGCGTTTTCACTCAGACAGCTGACAATCACACGTGTAATTCGAGTTACCGAAAATTGTCTAATAGTTGCACTTACTTGTTACTATTCGTACAACTTGGATCAAGTTTGTCTAGATTACACTTCGCCGATCGTGTTTCTTTCATATCACATTACGAACACTTATTAGATGACACTATGTTTAGATTTTTTTTCGAAAGTAATCATAAAGTAATAATAATATTCAACTGTAGGTCATATACAAAAAGAACGATTTTGCTGAAATATCTAAAAAAAGCTAGATACAGGTTTGAAAATAATTTTATTGGACCAAAATAATTATGTAGGACGCTCAAGCATAATAAGTAATGCTGCAAAACGTTTTAACATTCTAGCAATAAATTTAAGCGTCCTACATAATAATTTTAACAATTATGTAGGTCTAACAAAACCATTTTTAAATTTATTCTAGCTATACTTTCAGATACTTTAGGTTCTTTTATTATTCAATAATAAGATTGAAGACCGCTTGGTATGTTACCTCTCTACAATACTTTAAACTAAGAAGCCCCACTAACGGTCTGAACGTTAAGATGTTGAACTATTGTAAATTCATTTAAATGAATTAATTTCAGAAATTATAATTTCGTGCCGATATGGTTGTCGGACTTTCAACGCAATCAAATCTGAAATATTAATAATCCCCCCAAATTCCCAACTTAAAAACTGTAATAAACTTATTGCGAAAAATAATGTCTCGGCCGGGAGTCGAACCCGGATCTCTTGCATTCCGTGCGAGCGTCCTAAGCCTTTAGACTACCATATCGGCACGCAATTATAATTTCTGAAATTCATTTAAATAAATTTAGAATAGTTCAACATCTTAACGTTCAGACCGTTAGTGGCGCTTCTTTTATTATTCTTTTTGTATATTGATTATTGTATAAATGTCAGATCTCTATTAAGCTAGCAGGACTAAGCAAAATGAAACCGGATTTGTTGGAATATTTAGTACTTATTTTGTATTAAATTGTATTGTTAAAAATAATTTTGTATTATATGTGCCATTTTTTAAGAGATCCATGGGCCATTTTTTAAGAGAACCATGGCGTTGCAACTTGGGTATTATTACAATATTAAAGTAGCACTCTCGTGATAATACCATTTAAAAGTTAAGTCCCATTGCGCGCTTGATGGCGATACTTTCACTCCCGCCAGTGAGAGATAATTTTGTTGTGTCTGTCATAGGCCGCATGTACGAAAAAAAAATGAATATAGATAACGCAACTCATTGCTGTACTTATAAACTCCCTTTAATTCACATGACGGATTAACAAATGTTTACGAAAATTGCATTCTTTTCACAGCTCTATTTTTCAAACTAAACGGTAAAAAGTTATAACATTTTTTCATATCCGATTCATATTCCTCCACCGCATGCCCGTTTTTATTAACATATCTACTAATTTATAACCCATAAAAATAAACGCGACATTTTTATGAACTTGTATGGATGACACGTATAAAAAGTACAGTTTTTAATTGTTTATATCTCACAAGGGAATCTCACTCGTTATCATACATCGATATTGTAAGTTTTTCGTTTTTATTTGATAAAGTATCTTTTAAAATGTATCCTTGCTGCTTTATAAATAAATGTAACAACTCTGCATCTAGAAAAGATACACGGTAATCTATTTTAATCAATTCACTAAAGTATCTCAAATTTTTAAGTTTAAGACAAAAATATTTCAACCCAAAAAGATTACTTACAAGGGAACCTCGCGAGGTGTCAAATTCTGATTATAATGAAACTTTGTGTACATATAGGGTACGTAAAAAGATGAATTTAGAAAATATCAGTTTCGGCGGAAAAACTATTTGAAAGGATGAAATCACCTCTTTTATGTGTAAAGCGGTTTTCAGCTTTTTTGTTATATCTTGAAAACTATTCGAGATATCAAAAATGTTTTATACAAAAATTTTTTATGATAAAATTATCTCTATTCACGTCAATATTTTTTTAGAATAATTATTTAAAAAATAAAAAAAAAATTGTTTTAAATATTATTTAGCTACTAGGGGGGAAAAGATGATGATCTTAATTGACCTTAAGAAAAGGCCCTTAAGGGGATGCTGGAGTGACCAAATTATCACATTACAGTCGTATAAAAATCTTCAAATTGACTGAACGAAATAAAAAATCCTTTTATAGGATTAAAGTAGACGCAAATTTAGGTAGTGCAGTGGATCTTGTACTAAAATCGAAAAAATTAAAAAATTTTTTAACATTCTTTTGATTTTAGTATAAAATCCACTGCACCACCTCCTAATTTTGCGTCTACTTTAATCCTGTAAAAGGATTTTTTATTTCGTTCAGTCAATTTGAAGATTTTTATACGACTGTAATGTGATTATTTAGTTACTCCAGCATCCCCTTAAAGTTAAATCAGTGTCACTTAAAATTTCTTAATCATAAACTCCATTTTTTTCCAGTGCTTGATAAAATAACTGATACGACTTATTTAAAATAGGAAATATAAAATAGATTGCTGAAACTTATTATTAGTTTAATAAAGATGAAAGCGAGCATCGAGAAAGAGGATCAGTAATGATTGCTAAATTGGGTAGAAATTAATCGTGTTTTCTTTTGTAAAATATCTTTGACAGAAAAAAACTTGAGTCGAGGAATAAAGACAAACTAAAGAATAAAGATATTATTAGAAAATTTTAATCTGGACTTCTCTTATAGGTACTATCTATCTGAACATTATAAAAATCATCGTTGTTCTTCAATATATACGTACAAATAGAGAAGAGTGACAATAGTTACATGGCACTTTGTATGCAAATTACATTCCTCGAATAATTTTATGTAAAACTATTTTTGTCTAACATTATGCAGACGAAGTGTGAGTACGTAGCTTCGCTAGCTAGAAGATCGAGGTTTTCTTAGAGTATCGAATGAGGTTCGTAAAATAGCGCAAAAGATAATCTCGGCATAGATCTAGATTTAGTGCATAATGTAATGTATAGTCATGTCGAGTCAAGAAGAAAAAATCTGATTTATCGATTAAATCGACAGCGTATCGCTACTTTTTTGTATCTCATTGCCTGCTTTAGCGTTTGCTTCGCGTGTCTGCAGGACCAGGACAGGTCACTTCCTTCAAACTTTAACAAGAAGGATCAACAGGTGCCTCGAGGGTTCGTCTAGTAGCACGACTAACTTGATCTTTTTTTAATCTAAACCGGTCGAATAGTGGTTGCCGATATGAATTAACTTCGACCTAGACTTACGCAGTGCCGGAAAAAAGAGTGAAAATTGCAGTATTAAAAACCACGCGAGAACTCTGAAATAAAACTGGTGCGCGGAATTAGTTTCGCGAAATTTTTCGCTTATAGGAATTACGTAGCTCGTCTATTGGCGATAGTGCAATTCAATCACATTTTTAATCCTCCATTGTGCAAATCTATTTTTGTTAAAGGAATGGATATTAATTTTTGTGTACGTGGAGAATCTTGAAAATTAACGAAGTTAAAAAAGCCTTGCTACTGAAACTACGAATTAATTTTGTCGTCTGTAATACCGATGAAACACACATTTCGTACTTTTTAATTTTGTTCGTTTTCGTTATACAAAATAAAAAATCCTTTTCCAAAATAAAAAAAAGAACGCAAAGTTGTGGGAAATTACAAACCTGTATAAAAAAAACTCTAAAAAATATAAATTACGGTTTTCTATTACACGTACGTTACTTTTTTACGTAATATAAATTAAATGATTCTGAGTATACCTAAACAAAAAGTAGTTTCCTACATTTGAATAATGTATAAGAATATAATGAGATCTTTAAATTATTATTTTGAATCTTAATTACTATTGAAATGAATGAAAAAGTATGATCTGTGTGTATGATGAATGTATATACACGATCATAGGATATAGCAGAGCAAGAAATGTAATGATTTAGCTAATGTTTTATTTAATGTTTTACCTAATGTTTTACTTAACGTACGTAATATTTTGTTTTGAAATTAAGAATCGTTTTATCATTATCAAGTTCGGTTGTCGCTCCAGCATTTCCTTAAGGGGATCTTATAACGATTTCGACTGGGGTGAACTAGTGTACATTGGTGCATATTAAAATTATTGCACACTGAATAATGATTTTGGCTGGAATGCATTAGTGTGCACTGATGCATATAAAAGCCATTATACACAATTGCCATAAAGATGTGTTTAATATAAATATAAAAACAGGTTAAATTGTGCAATCCTCAATACAGTAATTCTATTGTGCTGTTAATAAAATATGTATTTTTAATAATTCGAAATATTTGCATTTCGTTTTTACACTTATAGCGATTTTGGCTAGAACGCACCGACTTTGCACATTTCGGATATCGGCAACTTGTGTGTTTGGCTCTTAGAACATACGTATATGAAAGCAGAATTGTCTATGCCACCTATGTACTAACGTGAAACCAACATCTGTGTGAGAGAGAAAGCTATAACATCCCAAGTGTTTGCAATGCGTATGCGAACGTCGGTATAAGTTGAGGTACAGTTGTTTCTCACACACTGGTTGCGTTTAGCAGAGAAAACTAATCAATTAGCGCTTAGTGATTCTTTAATATGATTGGTTCCTACACTTAGATCCAGCGAAGAATCATCAGAAAGAATCAGTAAGCGTTAACTGATTAGTTTTCTCTGCTCAATGCAGCCATTGTTACAGGGGTAAATGGGCTGAGTCAGCTGAGTAGAATTGATTGTAAGTGACACATGCACATTGCGAACATTTGGAATGTTACAGCTTTCTCTCTCGCACAGTTGTTGGCTTGACGTTCAGTGCTCAATTCCTCTTCCATTTATATATGTTTTAATTCGGCTAGTCGAATGGTGCAGTCCCTCGCTAGTCTTGCATGTTCGTCTGGGCTCGGCACACCGCACAAATGTGTACAATGCTTTCGCAAAGTTGGAGCCAATTGAGGTAATTGTCGCTAATTCATGTCATGATAGGAGCCATTTGGACCAACTCCGAATTAACTTTTTAATCGATGAATTGATCCATTAGGATTGACCAATAATCGCATCTGTTGTTCGAGTGAAATGACAAATGAATTGGTCAATTCCAAAGGATTTATTCGTCGAATATAGTTAATCAGAATTGGTCAAAATAGCTCAGTGATTTATATAATTATGTGCTTATGGAATTATTAACATCATCGTCATCAAGTGACGATGATGAATTAATACATCTGATAAAACGTAAAAAAGAAAACAGAGCGAAAGTCAAAAATAACATCGAAGAGATTGTGCGAAAAATGTTCAATGTTTGCAGATTAGATTAACTATAATAATATGATCTATTACACAGAAAATTTTTATATTTACAGTTTCAATGCTATTTTCGAATGTCGCGAGAGACATTCTACGAAATAATAGAGAAATTTGGAAGATCATTCTACAGTGTACAACAATGTGGTTTTGATATGCATCAGTGCACACCAAATGTTCCCAGGATCTCCATTCCCAACCAAAATCGCTACATGAGTGTAAAAACGAAATTATCAAATACAAATTATCAAATACACATTTTATTAACAGCACAATAGAATGTATTGGGGATTTCACGATTTAATCTGTTTTTATATTTATTAAACACATTTTTATGAAAATTGTATATGACGGCTTTTATATGCACAGTGCATATTATATAGTGCATCTCAGCCGAAATCACCGTAAAAATATCAGTAATAACGAAATCTTTAATTCAGTTTTTTACTTGATATACTTTATTATTCTATTTCACTCAAATGCGTACAACTGTTCTTATCTAACATATTACAGCGCCATTTCTCGCAAGATCGAGCTCTTACTGCTATAGGTACAAATAGTACAATTACTGCTTTGCTTACCATATTTTACACCTATATTTTGCATGCATATGTACACGAAAGCGTTTTAACCTAAATTCCTTTTTCATAAGCTTGTAATCTTAGCTTTATCAATACGGTATTTTTGCTTTTGTGTAGTCCGCATAGTGCCGTAGTTTCGTTCTATATTTGTTGGCTACTTTCATATATCATTTTTTTAAGTGCATAACATGCGTGCGTATAGAAAATATCCCGGTGACTCTCAAGAAATAAAGTACTATCACGTGAAGTAGATAATGGTCGCTGTAAACGAAACTTAACAACGTTAGAAGAGAGAAAAAGGGTGAGACACCTTTTAAAGGATTCGCCGTAAACGAAACTTAACAACGTTGAAAGAGAAAAAGGATAACTCTTTAAAGGATTTGTTCAAAATTCTGAGAGCATTGCGCTGAATGTTATTCAGTTACAAGTGGAAGTCATCCAGATCTTGACGTGTCGTATCATAGTATCTTATTCAATCTGCCCGGTGCACTTTATCAACCAATCTTTCCCCAATGGAATCCATCGAGCGTGAATTCGCATCGTGGCGTGAATGAAAATCGTGTACGACTATTTACGTTTCACAAACATGATAGATATATGATATTCGTCATGTAAAAAAATAAAAAGGCTGGAGCGATGAACAGTTTTAAACATTAAAAATTTTTGACATATTAATTTTTATTACACATGTTATATATACTTCTTAATTGACTTTACGCAGATTTCTTAACTTCACGCAAACTTAAATATAAATTTAAGTTTGACATGCATACTACATTTTTTCATAATATTTGACATTTTAGAAAAAAGTTCAAATCCACGCTTGTACGTTCGATTTCTTTTTGTGCTCTTGGCGGTATAAAGCAGAGAGCAGAATTATATGTAGCGAAAACAAAGGTAGTGTACGTTAAAAAGAGTTTTCACTAATTAAATAACCATTAAAAAGTAAAATTAAAGATGAAACTAAAAGTACAACAAAGTGGCCTTATATTTTTTATGATCTTCTTTCTCATTTTTGTCATATTCTGCAATTTGGATCTTTATGTCAGTACCGGTCACTAAAACAATAAGGATAATAAAAGCACAATGTATCTTCAGGAAGAAATTATCGTGATAAAATGATAAGAAATCCTTTCGCAAGTGGCCTTTTTAACACTTGCGACGGATGTAACGTATTTTGAGAAAGTTACACATCTCTGCATGATTATTATGAAAATCAGTTAGAAAATAATAAATTAAAGAAATTATTTAAAATTAATTGATTTAAGTTTAAGAATTGTTTTATATCTACGAAATTAACTGATTTAAATATTAGTGCATATTTTACAAAATGTACATACTTATATGTGTTTCTAAATATTTTCCATATATATTTGTTATTTCACATCTTTATAGAAATTTTGGAGTATATGATATAATCTATTATGTTATATTAAAATTAAATTCTAATATAGAAATTTTAATAAGAAATTTTTTAATGAATTTCGTGTGAATTTTGACTATTCGACATATTGATATTATTGCGAATGAATGGAGGTGTTTACTTTCCACAAGAGCGGATTTATGAGGAAAGATAAATTGCGTGAAGATTAGCATAAGAATAAAAAGAAGTTATTTCACTTGGAAAATCCCTGCGATCTAAGAAGCAAGCCAGTAATACCAAGAACAGGTTTTTGCACTAGATCTCTAGCCCCGCCGAATTGAATATTCATTTCTGCGAACGACAAAAGGGTAGGAAAGTTTCTACATTCGTTCGACTAATTTATGCGATATATCTGTGCATACGGTATATGCTGAGATAGTATATACCGTATGCACATTAATACAATAGCAATATCGTTTCTTCTCAGAATACGATTGTGCGCGTGTTTTAAGGAGAAGCGCTAAATTGCGGTCGCTTATCCTCGAGAGTTGCTTAGATCGGGATAGATTAAGATGTATACGAAAAAAAGATGTACAAAGGCAAATTTTTTGGAATTGTATATCCGCTGTCATCGATATATGACATATTCGATGGATGAATATATCGAGAGCGAGCGTGACAGAGCAGCGCACTGGTCTGCTGTGCTAAAGATCCCGAGTTTGATTCCCGGTACAACCAAAAATATTTTCATACGCTCGTGTCTTCTCTCGGGAAGAAAATGGCAACCCACCGAGACCCGGTTTTTCATTATCTGGTTAACTTGTGATTTAATATTAAAAAATCAAAATAAAATAAAATATTTCAATGACGTTAAATCATTAAATTAATAAATTTGCAATTAAACTTATTTTAAATTAATTTTAGGTACAATTATTCTTCTTTCTTTTAATAAATAATAAACGATCTTGAAGAAATACACAGATTTTCTTGGTTAAGCGACTTATGTAGCGTATGAGTAAAAAGCTGCGATGATCAAAGAGAATTGCGCTATCATATAAAATTAATCGCTGTCCCTCTTAAATGTTCTTTCCGGGGATTAAAAACTCGAGCGAGGCGCTATCGAAGATTCGTTCACGCGAAGTTGAACACGGGATGGCTTTAAAGTGACGTTGATGTATACCTTAAAAGCGGAAAAATAGGTCGAAAGGTAGTGCAGGGATAACGAAGAGAAGGGATTGCAAGCATCAATAAACACTTTGCCTTGTCGGGAAAACCTGATTGGCGTATCGCCAAAACATAGACTTCGCAGCCACGATAATGCGTGCTTTTTCTTCGACTCAATGTGCTTCCTACAAAATCAGCACGACAGAAAGAGAGAGGGAAATTGCAGTATGCCCGAGTCGTTCACAAATTAAATTAACTTTTAGAAGACGGAAATCTAATCCTAAAATCTTACAGCTTTTCCTTGAGTAAGATTTGTTATAATTTATCATTTCATTGTATTCTTTTCTTCAAATATGACTATATTCATCGTCATTGTAGTAGCTTTTCAAAAAACCTATAAATGTTAAAAAGATGATTACGAGCTGCAGGAAACTATAGTTTCCTCTTACCTTTCACCATTTAATTTGTAATTCTGCATATATTAAACTTTATATCATTATTATAATAAACTGGATATATCAAACAGAAATTATAATTCATGGAATTCGTGAAATTGGCATTAAAAACGAGTCATATTTTTCCTTACAGGATATTCATTGTACGTATTCGTATTATGTAATACTTATTCATCATGAAAGTATTAGACTATAACGTACGAGCGACTAATCAAACATTAATTATTAGCACTTGTCGTATCGACACGATCTAATTAATTACTATATATATCGCACATTAAGAAGAATTATTATTACAATTGGTTTAGCGAATGAATATTTTACTTGCCCTTTTAATCATTCGAAAAGTGGATATTTTTCACGACAAATTAGTACTTAATATATTCACGCTTTTACTTTAAAAATTAAACGAGATGATAGAATACTGATAATTTTATGGCCAAAATTTCTTTCTCATCTGTCGTTCTGAACGTATTGAATCGTTTTACGGTAGATATATTGGCTAATTGGTTGCACTTACTAAATTGTTGCCAAATTATACAGATGGCGTGATTATGGAAGTTTATCGTTTCACGTAGATATATTTAGTTTCATGAAAAAAATCAGATTTTTACACTCTGATTATATTTTAAACGTATTTAATCATTCGCACATTACGTTAAATAATTCGAAATTTTTATCGTGAGTATTAGCTTCTACGTAAGATAGGTAAGATTATAAAAAATAATAATTACGGTAATAATATTACTCACACATAATGAATGCACATCGTGCAAAAATATGTGTGTGCTTTTAATATAATTTAAATAGAAAGTACTATAAAAATTTTATTATTTAGTAGTTCACATATTATATTTTTATAAAGTAACTTCAATATATATAATATACATATATATATATATGCCGCACTTCCATTTAAAATTTATTGTGTAATAAAACGTGTGATATTAAATTTATCCAATACCCTAATACTTTACGAGATCTAATACTTTCTTTTTAAGTTTACATCAAAATAGAAGGAACAAAAAGTAGTGCGTGGTCAGAAAAACCAATGGTTCTTGTCGTTTATCATTAGCGTGAAACGTTGAAAAATGATTTCCGTAGTCTCGTCAAGCCGTACGTCGGTGGCGTTTAGTTCCCGGACAAGCATCAGTGTTAACAAGGCAATTTGTAATTCATGAAGCGCGCGACGGGATGGATTGCATGTACCGACTGAAAAAAAGCGCGAGACGAAAAAAAGACTGGCTTTCCTTGGCATCCATGCGTTCCGTAGAATTCATTAACTCCGTGAAAATGCATTGCCTCGGCTACGTTACTTACTGGTGATTGTTAATGAAAACGGAAAAGAGATAAAAATCATCAATTTAATAAACGATTCATCTTGTAAATGTACACTGTTGGAAAAAATGTGTCAAATTTAACATAAATCCCATGTCCCAAACGGTCCACTCAAATTTTTGAATTAATAATACAAGAAGAATATGTTATGAAGGTTATTTAAATATTATGTAAAAGAATAAATACAAAAAAGGTAATGTTGACACAGTTTGTAAATAAACCATGGAAGTATATTTTTTTCAGTAAAATAAACATTTATGATATGTTAAATTAACCCATATTTTATTTCTTCATCTTAGAACTTACGTTTTAAAATACATTAATTTTATGTTACTTACAAATTATGTCATTTTGATACTAAGAAATGTTGAATATCAATGTAACACAAAATCCTTAAATATAATTACATTATGTTATTAAATTAACACTCGAATATGTTAAAAAATTCAACACAAACGATTAATAAGAACGTTCGTGGTTAACAAAAACCGTTTCCAACAGAAATACACAATGTTTTTTTACTGTAACAAAACTGTTTCTATTTACAATAAATATTGCCCTGTTTTTTATTTAGAAACTGTAGTCACATGTTAAATCTTCTGCAAGTTTAATTTTAATTTAGTTATTCTGATAATTTTTGCATGGTAGTCTTGAATCTGAGTTTAACTAAAATTACGTATTATAGTTTAAGTTGTAAATTATTCAAAAGTTCAGTAGATTGTCCTTAAGACGATATAATCTCAAGAGAGAATACAGCTACATATATGTCCTCGTTCCTTTATTTTTCGTGTTACTTTAGTCAAGTATGAATTTGTAATTTACATAGGTGAATATAAGGAAGATTATAAAAAATAAACTTCAAACTTTAGTAAGTTAAAATCGCAATAAGATTAAATGATATGGATAAAGAAGTTATAATTAAGCAATTTAGATTTTAATTTTGATGTCATCTCATGTTCATTTATATTGTTATGTAAGTATTAAGGATTATATATTAAAGAAAAAATGTACTTTTTATTTATCAAATTTTTTCTGAACTTTTTATAAAAATAAAGATTAATCTACATTAAAGATTAATCTACATTTCAGTTTTTACATATTTTTTCTAAGTTGTTAACGTATATATATTTAACACAAGATCAATAGTTTCTATTTTCATTCGGTTGTATAACGGGAGCAACCGATTTTTATATTGACTTCTGTGAGCTATTTGAAGAGAATTTATGGATATTATACGATACCGAGATTTTTATTTCGTCGATTTGCTGATTATTTCGACAACGAGTCTGCCATATTCGATTCCTACGGTGCGGTACTTCTATTCTCTTTTTTTCGCGTTAGCTTATTGTCCATTGTTAGCTTCCCTCTTCCCATAGAATCTTTTCATGGCCTTCCGGCATCTATGTCTCTATTGATCTGTCTGACCGAGGCCATGTACAAGGCCGGTTTGGGTGGGGTCATATCATAAGGAGAGAAAAATTGGCAGTGATAGGTTGATGCGAATAGAGAGCTTGGAAACTTCAATTTTAAGCACAAAAGAGTGATCCCTTTCGTTTAAATTTACTCCATCGTTTTTGAAAAATAAAAGTCATGGTTTGACACGCCGTTTCTTTCGCGCAAAATTTGCAAAATATGCAAGAATTTTTACACGGAATATAGCAGTAGTTTCAATGTAGGTAAATCTCTGTTATATACGTATATTGCCTCGTATTTTACCTAACATCAGTAAGCAACATAATTCTAAGAAAATTAAAAACTAAAATGTTTAAATGATGTTTATTAAAGAAGGAACATTATTGAAATAATAATTCTCGTGTTCAAATTATCATTTCTATCACAATTCAGTTAAGTACTCGGGAAGCATGAATTAACTTAATCGAATGTCAAATATGTTAGGCTGAGGTGAGTCTGTAAGCGACATAATCGGCCATATTTTTGATGCAATTACTTACTCTGGAGTATATGCAAGACGATTCAAAGAAACTTTCGAGCTCGGAGCTCAGTTTGCTCGTAGAGTGACCTAGTTGCGCTAATATACCCTATCGGACTATGATGTTAAGTTCCGGTAAAGCCTTAGCTTGCGTTGGACAGAAATTCTGTCATTACTTACCTCCTGTTTTTTTTTTCGTGTTTTTCGTACCATTTGCGTCGTTAACGTCAAATTCAAATTACTCAGTTGACGCCTAATTACACAGTTGACGGCATAATTATGATCTGCTTTTACAATTTTAGGAATATCTTTAATTATTTTCTTGATTGTTGTTATTTGATAATAAGATTAGACTGCAAAAAAATTAGACTATATTTTAAATAAAAATTTAAATTAAAGAATTGTCATTAAAGTTTCATAGGAAATATTTTCAATTTTAATTAAAATTATAATAATAAGTCAGGCTCCGTATTAATAATACAAAAATTAATAAGCCAATGAAAGTCAACGCAGTTACTAGTGCATAAATGATTGTTTAATTAACAAAAATTAAAGTTTATATTTAACGCTTCACAATCGCAAACATTTCAATCCAGATTTGTGTCCTCTTCAGTGCTTCAATGTACATATGTATGTACATTTTAGAGTGAGACATTACACACACACAAACACAATGCAATGTTGAGATCCACGAATCTTGCATTCATACAGTTAAATTAACTATCGTTAAAATAAAAGTAATCATAGAAATATGAGAAGTATTAAATTAGTTATAGTTTAATGGATAAATAGAGTTGCGAACCTTAGATGAAGCAATGATAAGCCGTGCTGATAGTATGAGAATCGCAATTACAAAACAATTAAATATTTAAGTTTTAATTTTATATTATTTTCTCATTAATATTTGTATATAACGGTAACAATATTTTTGTAATAATACTCCATAATCTTATTGTTTTAATTTTAACATCCATCTTGCTTCATCATTTTTTCACTAATATAAACATAATTAATTTAAACGAAATTATGTAAAAGAAGGATAATAGGAGTCAGGCGTGATAATCGTTGCGCGAAATGATAAATAATATCACATAAATCTCTTTATTAAATAACACTCTTACATGTTTCGACTCATTTTTGAACCCTCTTCAGAGACATAAATTGCTATATATATACAATTTATACGAAAAGACAACTTGTCATCGTGAGCTCATAATTAATTTATTTGCTTGTGGTGAAAGAAAGGGAAAAGCCGACGGTTGAAACAGTCAATGTATTTGTACGTTGCAAAAAATCACTGAAATTTCATCAATAGGATTTCGAGTCCAATTCTACAACAATTTTTCATTCGTCCAATATCGCTTTAAAGCGGTTATCGCGTCGCCGTTTCTAGCGCCAATAGTGTCTGACTAAAAATAATATCTCTACTCGCCGGGCGTGACATTTAACGGTTACTCGCCCACGAATCGACCCGACTCCCTTAAACATAATTACCCTTTCTCATTAGCCTCTTTCACGGTTTACGGTCTGATCGGCTCGTCATCGCAGATAATCGCCGCGATCATGGAAGTGGCTTGTGATAAACTCGAAATACTACCCGACAACAATTTTCTACGACAAAAATGTTTTGCTGTAGCATGTTCTTGTAATATTTCTGATTTATTTAACGCAATATGAATTTCTTACGAAGTAGCGTGTGTATTATCGACGTATCCTTCTGCTTTAACTATGATAGTTTTTTAACCTTTTCGATACGGCTTTATTTTTCGCCACTATACTTCCACTTTACGTCAAATCGCGAATACGCTGCCACTGTACAGGACCATTATGACGCGAACGTCACTTCACCGGCGAAGGAGCAGTTAAATTTAACCTTGTAATGTAAAGTATTGATGGAAAGAAATCATATTTTAACACGGTTTATAGTAATAACACTCAAAAAATTGTTAAAATATATATAGTCATTATTATTTCACGCTGGATGACTATATTACGGAGAGAATTTTTTCTTAGAGTTTACCCTGAAAATATGATAGTTGTGGTTCAACATTGTATTTCGAAGAATTTTAATGTAAATCTCTTTCATCCATTGATAAAACTACAATAAAGTATAAAATAAGTTTGATTAATTTTACTGAAGTGCATGGTAAAAATCTTTAAAATATTGTATTGTACCATAACTACCATATTTTCAGGGTAAATTTTAAAAGAAAATTCTCTCCATGATAATCGATCGTTAGTATACAGCGAGCGTTTACCGTTGGACGACTATAGTCGTCATTAGTACCAAAAAGGTTAATTTTATGTACTAACTCTTTTAATACTGCATGCATTTTACTTCTCTTTTTATGTTATGTAACTACTGCACGGTAATTAAAAAGTTTTAATAAACTTTTTTCTTGATTTAATTAACACTATTAGAAACCTATAACTATTTATTTATTTTTGTAAACTACACTGTTATGTGTTTTAAAGAGGTAACAATTTTTTGTTTATCATGTTTTGAGGCACACATTGAGTAATTATTTCCTTTCAATAAACTTTTTTGGGACATATTGGCATGTACTAAGCGGCTATTGAATCGAAAACACGCAACGTCATTAATACACGTGTTAATTGCTCAAGTTTGGGTAATTAAGAAATTCCTGTGCAATATGAAATTTTGCTCATATTCAGAATTACGCGAACGAATATTAATCTACATGACGGTTAAAAAGAGTTACGTGATAACAGCTTAATATAATAGCAATATATAGTTTGTAAATGTATACAATCCGTATATGTATACAACCTAAACTTCTATAAAAATTTAAACATTATTTTTCTTATGACATATTGACCAATTTTTCAATCTTATTTGAAAGTTTTAAAGTAATCATATTCTGTGTAATACTTCTGTTATAACTTGTACAATTAATGAAGGCGCGAAAGGCTAATTTAATTAAAGTGCAAAAGTAACTAACGACCGTGAAAAGATCTTAATTGCTTCTGCTAATCTTATTGCATGTTTGCAGTTAATAACGTCGCGTGGCACACGCCATAGTGTAAACTCAGATGACCGATTATAAATTACAAAATTACGTCAGTATATCCGCAATTCGAGAGAAACATGGTAAAAACATGGTACGTAAGTTGGTGCAAAGCGCATTAAAAAATTAGTAATTAGGCAAACGAGATGATGTTGATTAAATACAGATGTAATTATATTCTTAGCACAAGGATTTCATGGATTATATTAGAGGAGAAGGTGGTATTATGGCACCCCAATTACATTTTACACAATAACTTTGTTAATAATCAATATTTAAGTTTAAAACTTGACAATTACATTCGTTAAAATGTTGTTGAATCGATTCTGGACTCAAAGTTACGAAATATTTATTACTTAGGATACTATTAATAAAAATGTGGCGACATTGCATAATGACTTGAAGAAAAAAAATGAGTGGTAATGTGGCCTTTCATAACAATAGCCTTAAAATATTAGTTTTGCTTAGAAAACAGTATTTGGTTACAAAATTAACAAAAAAGTAAAATATTTTAAAATGTATGCAAATGAATATATATACATTCACATAACTTCTGTATATAAGCTGCTCAGTACTAAAAATCTCAGTATTAAAAATAGTACACGTAATATAAACTATAGATTAACTGTAGAGCTATACAATCGATTATCAAATAATTATTTTGATATGAAAATTTCAAAAAAGAGATTGTGAGTAATCAATATCCATAGATGGCCACATTAGCAAAATGCCATGGTATTGTTTAAATTTGCATAACTCAAAATATATACAGTCAAATAAAATGTTAAATATCAAATAACACATATATTCATGTGATAATACGCTCAAGTTTAAGAAAAATGAGGAAGTAGGTGTAATTAAATGCTAAAGTGTACCTCAGAAACGTTTCGAAATACTTGAAAGTAAAATTGCGTAATAATAAGTGTTAGCTATTAAGTATTGGTAATATTAACGTCATGGCGAGCTACTGAACTAATAATTCCATAAGTAATCATCAGGATTTGCTATATAATAGCGGAGATATTAAGAGAGGCCACCATATGTACACTGGTCATAATACCATCTTCTCCTCTATATGTATATTGAAATATGTATAATATATTAATGTTAACAAAATTTCAACTTTCATCGCACTTATTAGAATCGAATCTGTTTGTTTGTTCTTGAGTTAAAACGCGGTGCTAACATCGCGTGTCATTAAAGTGTTTTCAGAAAATTGGACTGCAGAAATCACTTCCAAGTACGGCCCACGTCTTTGGATTTCTCTAGAATCTCTTGGTTGTTTGCCAAAGATTGTTAGATCGTATATCTAACGATTCGTATATACGTAATATAATCTTGATGTATTAATACATACTAAATCGCAACATGATGCAACGTTACAGTCGTTCGTTTACCTATTTATTAGTACTTTACGTTCCTCACGTAATCCGCATCAAGATTTTCTCACGATAAACTTACCTCAAATTGATTTAGCATCATGACTTTTTAGTGTCACGGAATAAGATTTGATTTTATTATTTTTTATTTTATACGTAGAAAGATAATTCCTTTTGTTGCTACTTCTCTTTATAGTGATAAATGTTATTCACATTAGGTAAAAAGATAAAAAGACTTCATATTTTTTTATCTTTCTACATAATTATTTTTTACCTTTCCTATTGTAATTTTTGTATGAGAACGCAATTATCTGGATCATTCTTTATTTTAATTATTGCGAAGTAATACCTATTTTCTAAGTTGTATACCTTTTCTTTGATAAAAGAAAAAAAATGAAATATAAGGTTTGTTCGCGTCGCATGATCCAACATGTTCCAGTATGCTCCTACCATAGCTCGTACTCCAACGCGCTTGATAGAGTGAGTAGGAGCTATGGTAGAAGCATGTTGGATCATGTTGGAGCTTGCGACGTGAACAAATCTTTCGTTACAAGAAAAAAACGAATGCGTGTCTCCATTAAACATATTTCATTTTAATGAAAAATTGTAATCTAGCATATGTTGTTCGGTGTTGTTTGCACGATTGAAGAAAATATTTTCCTCTTGATAGAAAGTTTGAGGTTTCCCTTTCAAAGTTGTGTCTAAATTATTTTGCAAGAAAAGATAAAAGTTTCAAGGGACCCCGTTCCAATGACCTTGACCTTGATGTACGTTATCAAGGTCATAATGCTGAATGATTTTTGACAGATTTTAACTTTCGCTCGTAATCGGTTAAAAAGTTATTAACAATCAAAGTTGGTAATTATTTGTCTGCTTTGCATGGAAAGTCAGATAATTCAAAAATTTAATTGTGTTAATGATTTAATATGATATAAGTACAATAAAGAAATAAAAGAGAAGAAGAAGAGCTTATATAAATGGTATATAAATGAATAGTATAGAAATGAATGGTATAGAAATGGTATATAATCTGGAAAAATATCGAGCAACAGCTGAGCAATTATAGGATAAATGTACACTATTAGAAACTTCGTTATGAATTTAAATAACATGTAAAGGAAGCTTGTGATTATGAAGTAACTGAAAAGTAATGAATGGTTTAATTAAGTTATACCAGTCTTAAATGTAATGAATGTGTACATTAAATTTCATGCAAATCTAATTATTCAAGTAATTCTGTTCTGCTATTCTTGATCTATGCGAATTGTGGTATTCATGTCGATTTTAAATATAAGTTATAAATAACTGTTAGTATTAATATCAATTAATTAATATTATTTGTAACTAATTGGATAAAAGCAGACAATAATAAATACCTGTTTTCAAATTAATATTACTTTGATATAAATAAATGCATATTGAAACTTTTAATTTACGCAAAATGTTGAGAAATATGGTATGTTAGCTTCAACGTCAAATTAATGAAAGTCGCCAAAATTTAAATCCAACTTTAGTATTAATAAAAAGTTATTTAAGTTTGAAAATGGGAGAGTCAAAAAATGGTATATAAACCTGGAATACGGAAATTTCAATAATAAATAACAAAATAAATAAAGTGCGTTTACTTATAGGTCTGTTTTTTTTATGAGTTCTGAATTAGTGCAATAACTTAGAGTAAAACAAATTATATCCGTTTTACTCTAACTTATTGCATCAGTGTACGCCAGTTCAGAAATTGGAGTGGAAAAAGAACAGACTTTATGTAAATGATTAAAGCACAGTTAAAAACAGTTCACTTCCTTACTATAAAATAGCACATAGAAAACAAAAACAAAATTAATGCACATTGACAATAGAAAACAAAAAATCCGAAATTACTAAATTATTATGTAAAATAAACATCTTATCTAAAGAAATATTATTGTTTACAACCAAAACAAAGCTGTTTATATATTTTTTCATACTTGAGTAATCTAAAATAAAAATTCATATAAAATGAAAATCATTGCACACAAAAAATTTGAAATATGAAAAATTTATGGGATATAATTTTATTTTTTCATAAAAAATAAAATTTAAATTCACATACTGTATTCTCTGTTTTTTAAAAGTTTCATTATGTTTGCACATATTGATATAACAAATAAAATCTGTGTCAATAAAAAAGTTAAAAATCACAATTAAAACAGCATAACATTATTTATGCAATATTATCAAATCTATAGGATATAAACATTTGAAAATTTAATATTTAATACGAAACGCCAATTGTACGTCAATTGTACGAAACGCCAATGGTGATTTCAAGAAGAGTCTCGAAACATACTAATATATTAAATTATTTTCTTTTCGATTAATTCATTTTGTATCACTTTATTCATCAAATGAGCATATATTATATATGGAAATATATTTTTTAAGAAGATGCTGTGATATCTCAAAGAGCAACAAAAATAAATGAATATTTGCATTAAAAAAGCTATTATCACACCAGGTTTATTTTATAATACCTTTTACAACAACTGTAATAACTTCTAGCTATTGTCTTCTTGAATACATTGCTCTCTTTAAAAAATAAGTCCCTATTACACGTTAATTGCTTTTACACGATATACAATACTAGAAAATCGGTATTATTAAAGTAAATTGACAAATCTTAAATAACATTTATTTTATGAAATTTATTTTTCATTTTTTTCACTTTAAATCAAATAGAAGGACAAATTTGCGTTGTAATCACTTGTGTAAATTCACGCATTCACGGAGTAGTGCATCGCCCGTGTAATAATCTTCATTCATAATAGAGCGACTGCCGCTTCGCAGACGACGAATAAAGTGCGCTATTGTGGCTTCGCGCATATCACTTAAATTCTTTAGCGTTGACTCCGTCGAGGTATTTGGCATCACGACGCGCATCTGGTGTGCGATTTTGATTAACGACGGCGACGTACGGTAGTGGCGAATCTCTGCATCCGGAAATAACGCGATGAAAATGAAGTCCGATGCACTGGTTTTGAAATAACCTACTACGCAGCAAAAAATTCATGAGAAACAAAATACGATTTTGCTCAAGTTACAGCTAGTGTTTTGACACTGTCGCGGAAAAATTAGCCTTTTCAAAGATAAAGAAATTGATACGTAATCCTTTCCCAGATAAATTGCAATATATTTTTCACCGTGTAATATACAGTGTAATTTGGAAAAGATTTGTTCATTTCGTCTTATATCGCGAAAAAAGGATTTACCAATGTTTTTGTACATCTGACATCATTGATGCAATTTATATCCTTTTTTTCTAGAGTTAATCGATGACGAGATGGTTGGACAAGACCAAAACCACACATTTGAATTTTCAAATATCATATTACTAATTTAGGGACACAAGTTGACACAAATGTCGTTCTATCTTTCTTGGAGTAACAAAGATATTTCACCCAGGGCTGTGTTCAGATTTCTATCCGAATGCCACTCAGGTGTCATTTTATTCTTGGTGCTCATCGAATGTTAAACAAGGATAACATGATAACTTGGGAAGCACTTGGGACTAAAGCTCTAAATTTATCAAAGTAGCACATTTCTTTGATCTGAACCGAAATGTCGACAACTTTCCTATTGGCTATTTAGACCATTTCGATCTAGTTATCTGTAGTCTAATAAGCGCTGAGTATTATTGATATAGGTATAGGATATAGTTAGTAAGTAAAAAATGGAAGACTTTTGCGTTACTTTGGTATATCTAGAGCTTTACTTGGGATTACACACAGTAACGACATCGAGCTTTTATGTGGTCTCCAATTTGTAGTGCCCATGCGTCGGTTGGTATGTACTACCAAAAATATGACGGACGTATCAGGTTACGAAACTTGATAGAAATTCAAATTTAAGAGCCTGTTCTATTAGAGCTCTACTATATACTACCAAAAATATGGCTG
>NW_017256957.1:100297-109714 GCF_001594055.1 Mycetomoellerius zeteki | reverse complement strand
TTACTGTGTAGTTATACTATGACTTGGATGGGAATCTGAATGCGCTCTGAATTTCGGCAAAATCAGGTTAAATATTTAGAAATATTAATTAAAAAAATTATCGAGTCAAAGAAAAATAAAAAATATCGACTAAATCAAATTTTTAAAAAAAGAAAGCACTCGATTATCGATTCTTTGGTTATTTTTGTCTATCTTTAGTATAAGAATATCAGTAGGTATTCTCAGGAGGATGCGCAGTTGTCTCGAATATGGTGGCTATTCTTTGACTAATCAGAACATCGTCCGAAATTGTAAAAAGGAACACGATTACTACTATGTGCATTCCAATAACATTGGGGCAAGCATTTGGTTGATTGTTCTATTTAATCTGTCGCTATTATGCGCAACGGAATACCTTATATTCTTATAGCACAGAATATGAATTACATTATCGTTAAAACGTTGATCACACAATAGCGTAACTAATACAAGATCTGGTCTCGTGTTTACAGGGAATTTCGCACGTATTCGGGGTTGATAAGATCATCGTGTTACTGTCAGTCTATCAACACGATTGATGGATTTTTTAACGACGTTGCAGATTGATATTAATGTTAATACAGTAGTGTTAATATGATAGAATAGTGAGAATTAAAATGCTCTTTGGAGCGATTTTATATTAAATAAAAATTTTGAATATTCAAAATTATACATTATTTAATGCATGATTTTGTATGCTCATATATAATCATGTATGGATCAGTTTTTTTTATCCAAGCATCCTTATATTTATTTTTTCTATGAATTTACTTGTGGACATGCAAAAAGTTACTTTTCTTTTAAAAATTTTGAATAAATCTTTTTCCTGTAAAGAGAAGATTGTGTTAGTATTATTAATTTATGAGAAACTGATACGAGATAACATTTATTCAAAGAAACATAACAATTGTGTTGAATTCTGAATGCACTTTATGACGGCAACAGACGGAATTCATGATATCTTTTTGTTAAACTACTATATTAGTTGAGATCCACATTCATTGAACTTTCCCGAACTTGCAATTAGGGTGTGATTGATCGTCGACATTGATGTTGAAATCGTCTTTCCGTGGCTAACCGCATTACTCGATTAATCAAGAACTTCACATATAGCTGAGCTTACGACACTTTGAAGTTAGGCAACTGACAGATAGAATTAGGGTACACTGTGTGATGGTTTATGTTAATTTATAGATTTGTTTTCTATTCCTGCACGAGGATTGCAGTGGAATTGAACTGAACTGAACTGAACTAGTGCAATCCAGAACTGACGAGTGTAAGCGTGCAGATAAGAAATAAAAAAATGTTCTAGTGCAAGATAAAAATGTTCCATATTGTTTATATGGAAATATTAAATTCGTATGATGAAGAAAGTATTATGCAATTCCACCATTAAGAATATTCCTCAATGAAGATAATGATGGTACAAAATATTTTTGTATATAGGCTTATATAAATCATTTATATATTTTTATCGTTTTATTATTCATAAACTCTCGCACTATTTATACAAGGTCTGTTTACTGTGGCTGAACCAGTGTACATTAGTGTTTGCACTCCTTGCGCTGACTCCAGATCTGAGGTCTGTTCTTTTTAGCTAAAGTTCTTGCATGGTTTATTTTTCTTCCTTTTCTCTCCACCTTGGAGAGAAAAAGAGAAGATGAACTGTACAAGGAGTTCAGCTAAAAAGAACAGACTCCTAGTACTGCCAGTTCAATGAACTCGTGCAAATAGAAAACAAAAAACAGTGTCGCTGACGCCATTTTGGGAACAGAAAGCTTTAGTGCACACTTTTTGAACTGCAATCAATACAGGAATAGAACAAATCTTATAGCTTTCTCTACTCGATTTTTACTCAGTTTATAAGTTGTATCTGATAAAGAGTAAAATTTGTATTAACATTATTAGATACAGATAAAAAAAATTAAATAATTATTAAAACATTACTACAAATTATTATGCATTATTGCAATATTATTATATTAACATTATTTTAAATGGTAATGTAAGATTCTTTGTGTTATTTATATTTAATTTTCAATGTTGATAAACAAAATTGAAATACATATTAATATGTTGATAAACAAAGTTAAATTACATATTAATATAATGTTAATATATGTTATAATTTCAGAATATACGTTATATGCACGTAATTAATTTTGTTTTTACAGTATTGTAAAACAGGAACTTTTTGCGTGTTACATTTATTATAATTTTCGGCTCAAATCGAGAAACTTCGCAAAGTCAGTCTCAACTTGATTGCTTTGGACGTGGTATTACTTTTTGTCTACATTGGCAGTTGCATTTGTGATTTAACTGCGGATTCGGCCTGGTCTGTGTCATTGTGAAATTCGACTGAATCCTAGGTAGTTGCTCGGTGACCGCCCAAGGCGTGGTTGTCTAACAATAGATCACGAAATCCTACGTTTTCCTCGACTCTAAACTTGCTACCGTCGCGTGTCCCGGTTACACTGACAAACAAGAAAAATCAGTCTCCATTGGTTCGACCCAAGAGCATTTGCCTTGAACTCATGCGACTTGCCATTTTTAATTCCTTGCACTCAATATTGGTCTATTTTAAACATTCGATATTATTTTGGAGCGAAATAAGTTAACAATCGTGCTTTATAACAGGTTTATATATTTTTAGAATATGTAAATGTCTCATTAAATTTTTTGTCTTTGTGAGATTATCTATAAAAAAATTCTGAAATGCCATAGTTTATATAATTAAACAGATTTTTTATAAGTGAATATGCAATTAAATATTAATTGTATATAATTGTAATATTAATTTATATAATATGCGTATAAGATTAAGTTGTTTCTTTAGTGTTTTTCGCTTAAAAAGATATGTATTAAAGTGGTTCTTTAGTAAAGTCCCGAACATTTGGGGTGCCTTACCAGGATCCACTCAAAATCACAAATATTAAAATTATTGTTTATATCTTAATGCCTTTGATTAATTTTTATTTTTTATTTTTTATTTTCAATTACAAGTCTCGAAAATTTGAAGAAGTTCATCAATATACAGCTACAGATTAGAGCTGTCAATATCCGAATACCCGAGTCCCGTTTTATTATCCAATTTCATAGGTATTATCCGGATAATAGAACCGAAATTGTTTTTCTCTCTTATTTCATCGTTAACCGACCCTAGAATTTTATCAAATTCGGCACATCAACTTCATTACATATATAAAAAAATTAGATACTTCTATAATAACTGCAGGATTTACTAAAGATAACCATCTTAAGAAGTTAATTTTAATGTAACCACTCTTTTAGTAAATAATATTTGTAATATTTATTATTATTATTATTATTATTTACATCATTATCGTAGAATTTTCAATCTGACATTACCTTTTTGTTGGAAAACAGCATTTATTCTTAGGCTCAACTAATGCATTAATTATTTTTAATCGTTTATACTTGGCTTGTTTACTGAGAGACAGATTTACCCGTGTGGAAGATTCTCCCCACGGAAGATAGTCATGTATAATAAAGAAAAAAAAATTATTCGATCGATAAATAACTGGCGTGAAAAATTGTTAATTAAATAAAAGGTGCGAGAAAAAGGAGGAAGATCGATAACACGCAGCATATCACGTGCGCGAAAGATGATAGGATGAGATCCCGCTAGGATAAATTTCATGGTCGCTGTAAAAGTCCGTGGGACACGTAAATCAGTGTCGAGAAACGAGCCCGGTAGGCCATAGGACGCGAGAAAATTATTGCCGACTGGGAAAATCGAGCTTGGACGAAAGTTTATGTGACCCGCAATTCCAGGTTTACTTTCACTCTTTTTTTGTGTGGGTATTTTTGACAGTCAAATATTGTTTGTGCTATGCAATAAAAGAAGATCGTTTATAAAATTATGTGCAATTGATAAAGCAATATAGAATCTTCTAATCATGTTAGAAGATTATTTAAGTAAAAAGTAGTCATTTATTTCATTCAGTTTTCATATGAAAGTTGTGACTATTTTTGATAGACAAATATCGTTTATGTATAATATATTATGTGACAAAAGAAGAGATTGTTTATAAAATTATATGCGATTAGTAAAGCAATATAGAACTAATATATAAGAAGATTACCTATTAAGTAAAGAGCCGTATTTATTTAATTTAGTTTCTATGTATCTATGTATTAAAAAAACACTTTTACAAATTATTTGAATTTTTGTATACTTGGATAATCAATTGTTATATTGTATAATATATTAGTTACTATCTATTATTTGCTCGTCATAGGTCTTATGATTTAAAATATTTTGAAAATTTATTAGATCTTAAAATTTGTAAAATTTAAATTTAGGAAAAGTATATATATACAAAATTTTTAAAGTGTAAGTTCTAGAAAAAAATATAAAATTTAATAATAAATTAAAAATCTATGAGTACAAAAATCAAAGCTTTTTGTAAGATTTATAATTCTAAAATTAAATCAATTTGAAGTGTTTATTGAATATATAATTAAAATAATATAAATTTTGTAGTATTTTTATTTATAATAGTCATTATTATAAAATGTATTTTAGACTTACGTATTTCTTCCTCAATAATTCAAAACATAAATGACAGGTTTTGCGATATATTGCGCAGGATATTGAGCAATCGATCATTTCTAAGAAAATATTTTTTCCCTTGGACTTGTGATTGTGTCATATCGTTTCCAGAATAGAGCTTCCTTTTACATTTGGTTCCTTAGTCACGAGCTGAAATTGCGTACGGTTCGAGAAATTCACTGGAAAAAGGACCGATCTGCAGCTGTCGAGTGCGATCCATTACACTTCATTTTATCCCCAGTTCCATCAGTACTCTCTCTTTTTCACGCGCCTCTCCTTTTGATCTCTCGAGTGAAGCATGTCGGAAGAATAAACGATCGCCATTGTACGTAATATAACGTAGTTTCTGGTTTCCCCGGTAATAATACGACACTCTTCTTTCCATATCAATTTTTGTGATAAGCATTATATACCGACATATTCGTACGAAGCTTTTTTTTTTTTGGTAAAAATGATAATGAGGAGACTCTTCCCCAATGATCTTGACCTTGACACATGTCAACAGGGAATGGAAAAGTTACTTTTCCGTTACTCTTACAGCTACTTTTTATAATAACAATTTGATAACGATATTACAACTTTTTATGACTGTAACGATGATTAAACGCTGAGGTTATGCTATATTTTATGTTATCCAACGTCGGCTACTTGCTTTTTTCAATAAAAAAAAGTACGGAATATATAAGTAAATTTTGTGGCTCAGTAAAGCTTCAGTTCGCCGCGTGAGTTTAACAAAATCTATAACTAAGGAAATTTGATGGTTCAACAAAGAAATTGCACCTGTAAGCAATTATAGTATGCTAATCCAATTCTAATTCTTTGCTACAATGAAAATTGCTAATGTAACAAATTTTTTTCATTATAGAAATTACACGCCATCTTAGATAGCATGTTTTGCTAAAAATTTTGATCTATATGTATATTAAATTGATTTTCGTAGAAAGAATTATCTTTGCTGTATTAACAAACTTGCTGTGCTATTATAACAAGTATGATTACTTATAACTAATTTTATTCAGCTGTATAACTTTGCTACTTTAACATAGAAAACTGACTGTCTGTATATTACGACTGTAGATTTGCTAAATCTGTGACGTTTTTAATTGTTTTAACAAATTAATTATTTTTGTGAAAGAGATTCTAACGCAGATTCTTACAATCTCGCCATTGCAATTTTAATGATACGCAAATGTTTAAGCACGCGTTGTCACGAAAGAAAGTTAAATAGGCAGTCGAGGGTTACTGTACATATTTGCACGGTCGTACACATATTTGCGTCACTCGATACACAGTAAATGTGTAATGGAATTGGACTCGGAAACCTTGTGGGAAATGGTCGACTACATAGCTAGCCACGTAGCCGCGGAAAAGTTTTATGGATGGACATTCGCACGGCTGAGAAACGAGGACGAATGTATCTTTTACGACTGAATTCTTCAAGCACGCTGTGAATTATCCATCGCTCTCTCGTTTCCCTCGTCGTGATGCGTGCTCCCGTGGGCGACAATGTCGGGAATGTATAATTCCATCGTGCCTTCTGAACACTTGGCCGGATCGTTTGTCTAAGCTGCTACTGTTTTGTGTTGCCAACAGTGCTCATAACAATGCTTCACGAATGAATTTCTGATGCGTGAAGCGTGACATTCGCTTGGAATTATATATGATATCTCAAAATGAACTTGACCCTACGAGTTTGGAAACCTTTGAAGTGTATTCGATTTTAGAATATGGAGATGGAAGAACACCCGAATGTGGAGTTCTGATAAATTTGAAGACTTAAGCAGCTAGAAACAGATTATCAGAATTTTCGACTGTTAATCGACTGCAAATTATATATATGGGACGTTCCACGTCAATGGGGACAAATGTCTGGGTAAAATTTGTGAAGTCGAAATAAGACACTTGAGGACTTAAAATTTTCATTTTTATATGTGGTTTAAGGAAAAACGTGACGTTTTTAAAAATTCAAAGCGGTTGCTTCAATATAGCGATTAGAATAAATAAAAAACTTGTGAAAATTATTGAAAATATTTATTTCATTGATCAGGTGGTTCAAAATTCACTCAATTTCCATGAAAATCGATATTTGTGGGTTTTTCGAATCACTCATGAACAATCCGTAGTCATATTTTCAAAATTCGAAATGACGGATTCAGAACGTATTTTCTAATTCATTATAAATTTTTGTTCACAATCTATGAATCTTAATGAAATGCATCTTAGGAGACCCTCACATATCTATCTTCATGGGAAAAAAATCAATTTTGGATCATATGATTAAGACTCTAAGCGTTCCAGTCAATTCTTCTTCCACTGCAGTCATTATATTTTGACTGCGGATTATTCATGAGTGACCCGAAAAACTTTCAGATATCGATTTTTAGGATTGAATAAATTTTGGACTACTGATTAATGATTTAAGAATTCCAGTCAGTTCTTCATTCAGTACAGTCGCCATACTGGATCCGTCATTTCGAATTTTGGAAATATGACTACGGATTGTTCACGAATGATTCGAAAAACCCACAAATATTGATTTTCATGGAAATCGAATGAAAAATTTATAAATTTTCTAATTATTAAATTCTAGAAATTTATAAATCTTCTAATTATTAAATTCTAGAGTTTAAAAAGAATTGATAAACTATCACATAGTTGTAACTTGAGTTTGAATATTTTTGTCAAATTTAATTTTATTTTCTAAACGTTCTGATTTTTAGAAAGAAAAATAAAACTTATATACTAAATTTGAAATTTAGTATATATTAATTTTGGTAGTCATGTTTACTTTACGAAATTTACGAAATGTTATCTCGTATAAGTCACGAAACTGTTGCTTTAACAAATATTTTTCTGTTTGTTTCAGCTACGGTGACATGGTTCCGAAAACGATTGCGGGAAAAATCGTCGGGGGTGTATGCTCCTTGAGCGGTGTCCTAGTGATCGCTTTACCGGTACCTGTTATCGTCAGTAATTTCAGCAGAATATATCATCAAAATCAACGTGCTGATAAACGGAAGGCACAAAGGGTAAGTAAAATGTTTCAGAAATTTGTATATACTTAATACTAATTTATATAAAATCTGATGACAAAAGACTTTTTACAAATTGAGCCGAAAAAATGAATGATAGTACATTTACTCATATTTTAATTTTGGAGTAAATATTAACATAATTTTAAATTGAGACTTATAATTAATTATAATTAATTATTAAGGTATATTGTGAATGGTAAAATGTTAAAGTTTAAAAAGTTGTACCTATAAAATAGAGGGAAAATTGAGTCTATAATTTACGAAACGAACTATTTGCTATACTTCTGGTCTATTATATGAAAGTAATTTATGATTTGAAGAGATTAATTAAAGATTGAAGAGATCATATTAAGGTCAATATCACGATTCTAATAATAATTTAATATGTCTTTCGCGTTTAGTGATAAAAATTTATACTATGTCGATATGTATGCATTACAATTTCATGTAGAATCTCTTGAGATATTATCGTCTCCTTTTCATATGTATAATGCGCATCTACAAATAGCTTCGTCACTATTCGCGCCATCAAGTGTACATTTTATTCTGGTACAATAGATTTCGATACTTCTGGATGCTGTCTTCGGACTAGAAAACTCGCTTTGGTAGCTCAAGGCCGTTCTATATCAAAGTCGTGAGCGAGGCAGAGCAACAGAGTTTTCATTCTATTGTTTCAGTATATCGCGTGACTGTTCTACTATGCAAAATTACATTATTAAAAAAAGAATGCTTTCTACTATGAAACGTGCCGAAATGATGATGAAGACATGCGATATATTATTTATGGAGAGGAAAAGAAATATCCTTGATTAAATAACTTATTTTTTATTATTACTTTACTTTATTATATTTTTTTATTAATGTCGGAAATTGATTTTTTTATATTTAAGTTTTGTTGCTTACTATTCGTAATATATCACGCAACAAAATTTATATTCCTAAATCTTTTCGTAAAGCGTAGAAATAAAATAGAGCGATATTAAACGTAAAAAGCAACTTACTCAGTGTTGATCTTTATGCAACAATATGAGAGATGACTAGCTACGAACGGAGTGTATAAATTACGCGATCGACATTCTCGAAGGTGAGAAACTCTCCCGTTGCCATTTTCGTGTCTTCCCAATATCGACGTTTCGAAGATATTTCTTCCATTATAGGGAGGAAGTGGTAGTTCCCAGTCGGGTCGCAGTCGATGACACGTTAGCTCGTTTCGCGTCGTCGTTTCCAGAAGTCGGACGATTTATTCTCACCCATATGTAGCTTGTAACTTCGTCCCTGTGGCACAGTTACGACCATTTAACCGAGCATCTTACAAGCTGATGTCGTCGAAGAAAGAAAACAAGTTATCCCTTCCGATAAAAAATTTAGAACTTTTTTGGTTTTTTACGGTTGTATTTAATTATTTTTTCAAGCATTGTAATTACCAAAAATTCTGAAAGAATTAAAGAATTGTATTCTTGATAAAAAAATTAGTAGAACCTTTGGTTAATACTATTAAAATGTCACAATATAAAAACTTTCTTTATAATGTTAATTTAAAATAAAACAAGCAGATTTTTGAAAATTACGGATTTATAATTAACGTCACGTTTTTTTAAAGAAGTTGATTCTATCAAAATGATTATTATATAAATAGTTTAACTTTCTATTTTATAAGTATCGAAAAGAAGAGCAACTTTTTCAGAATTTCTTAAAAAATTCTCATGATAAGAACGGTCATTTTCACACACTCGCTTCGTTCCTGTGACACGATTACCATTTTTAGCGTCGACATTTCGGCAGCGCATC